>NC_057343.1:120965000-121265000 GCF_016509475.1 Prionailurus bengalensis | reverse complement strand
GCAGAGAGATGGAGAGAGAGAATCTTAGGCAGGCTCCCTGCCAAGCATGGAGCCCAATGCAAGGCTCTATCTCATTACTGTGAGATCATGACATGAGCTGAAATCATGAGTAGGTTGCTGGGCCACCCAGGTGCTGACTGAGCCACCCAGGCACCCCTTCCCTCCCTCTTTCTTTGAATAAGAAAAGCGAGCGAGCGAGCGAGCGAGAGAGAGAGAGATGGAGAGAGGGAGAGGGAGAGAGAGACAACTTCCTCCAACTACTAATCAATTAGGTAAACCTTTTGTTACTGTCTCCAAAACACATCCTTCATTTGTTGACCTTCCTCCACTATCATCATCCTTGTCAAGGCCAACACTTTATCCTATCTGGATTTCCAAAGTCATCTTTGTTTTTCCTGATTCCAGTTTGACCCCTCCATGTAGCAGCAAGCAGTGTTTCAGATGTTTCCATCACACCATACCATTTCCTTAGGTGAAAAACTCTAAAGGACTCTTGCTGAATAAAATCGCTGACAGGCCATGGATGCACAGCGGCAGGTCCCTGCCTAGCTTCAGACAAACCAACTTTCTGTCAGTGTGTGGATTGAGTTTTTTCCCTCTGCCCAGGGATGCTCATGATGTCATCTGCCTGCAAGTTCTCTCCTCTGAATAATTTCTTCTGTTTCTTTAGATCTCAGTTGAATTGTCACCACCTTAGGTATGTGGCCCTGATTTCTTGGGACACTTCCTACCTCATAATCTCTTCCACAAGGTGTTTATATTTTCTTCCTAGCATTTGTTATTATCTAAAATGATTTGCTAATTGCCTGTTTCCTCTAATATTATGTTACTTCCATGAAGTCAGCTACTCATCTGTCTTGTTCTCCTTTGTACCCGTGACTAGCACCATACCTGGCACTAAGCAAAAAACTTATATTTATTGCACTTAAATCCAATGTTAGTAAGTTGTTTAAATATTTCCTTGCAAAATATGCAAAAATTGGATGATATGGATATAGTTATAATTAATTTGGAAGGCATAATTCTGGAAAAACAAAAGAGTAGATTTGTGTGTGTTATATCTCCTTTGCCCCTTAAAATCCCACAGAGCAGAATCTTTTAAACTAAGAGAAACCTTCTACATTGATCCTATCCAGGCTGATTATATCCAATCAGAGAGAATTTCCTGAGATAACTCATGGCTCTTGCCACACAAAAGGCAACTGGTTTCCTGGTTCATGGCTCAGCTCACTGTGCGTATAGTGGCCTCCCCAGCATGTATATGGTGGAGCCACTGAACATAATTAAAGGTACTTGGCTTTAGGCAATTATAAAAACAAATGATGATGAACTGCTTCATGTGCTTCTCTGGTGTGAAAGTCCTCATCTGCTGTTAACTCACAAAGCATACTGTGGTGGCAGTGAGATTGTACTTTGAAATGGTCAGAAAATGAAACTCGGGTGGATTCCTCCAAAAGCTTCATGAAGATAATTTTCTTTGCTTAAATGTTAGACACAAATTAAGTTAAAATGCTTTCAAACAATAAAATGATACTTTTTTTTCCCTAGAGCTCACATTTAATAATTAGCTCATGTAGAAATCTCTTTGAAGGCAGCCACTTTGCTTTTTGAGACACTTAAGTCAAAGGAATCAAGTAAAAAAAAAACAACAAAACAAAACAGTAATTAAGAATCTTCTTTACGTAGGGAACTATTTTTGGTTGTTGTTTTCCTCCCCCCAGTGCATTTCTCCTTCATCTAGTAGAACATCTTGATTTTGCTTTGGCAAGGAATCCTTTCCATACTCTTAGTCCAAGTGATTTAGCTGAGATGATCCACCCTAGATATAAGAAGGGAAACAATTTACAAACCAATGAGGTAGTCTCTCCCTGGCATTTTAATCTTGAGTAGAATAATTCAAAGACTGGAAATGATAGTATGTGATGGTGGGTCCAGAAGAGATTTTTCATTGGCTTCTGTTACCAAAGTTTCTAGAGCTGCTGGTTACTTGTGCTTTCAGGACCTAGTTCTTAAGCTTCTCTCTCTCTCTCTCTCTCTCTCTCTCTCTCTCTCTCTCTCTCTCTCTTTAAAAATAGCCTTCACACCTAGCATGGAGCCAACATGGGGCTTGAACTCACTACCCTGAGATCAAGACCAGACATCAAGAGTTGGATGCTTAACCAACTGAACTACTCAGGTGCCCCTAAATTTTTCTCTTAATTGTATGAGCCGTTCCAGGTTATTAAAATTGCTCTGGTTAACTTATGACACATAGCAAACCACCCCACAGTTTAGTGGCATGCCAGGACAGTGATTTTATTAAACTCATAGTTCTGTAAGTCATGAGTTAGGGTAGGACAAAGAAGAGATGGCTGGCCTCTGCTCCACCATTACTGGGCCCTCAGTTTGTGTGGCCCCAATGACTAAAGATAGCTGGATGGTTTGAGGAGTTTCATGTATCATTCTGGCTGTCAGCTAGATTCCTCATTTCTTTTCTGTATTACATCTCCTGGAATATATAAAATGGTTTCTTCACTCACGTGTCTGGTATTTTGGCAGAACTGATTAGAATAGCTGGAGTTGGCTGAATATCTTTTTCTCTCCAGGTGATCTCTTGCATGGCTATCTGGGCTTTCTCACAGCATATCAATTCATGGGATAGTCACAGACCACTTATAAACTTTGTAGATTCCACATGACTCTTGGTACATCTGCCCTGAGGTGTGGAAAAACTGGACAGCTACATGCAGAAGAGAAACTGGGCCACTTATATTCATCATACACAAAAATTAACTCAAAATGGATTAAAAACCTAATTGTGAGACCTGAAATCATAAAACTCCTAGACGAAAACATACACAGTAATTGGACATTGGCCTTAGCAACCTTTTTATTGATCTATTTTCCTCATGCAAGGAAACAAAAGCAACAATAAACTACCGGGACTACATCAAACTAAAAGCCTTTTGAACAAAAAGGAAATGATCAACAAACAAAAAGGAAACCTATTGTATAGGAAAGGATATTTGTAAATAAAGTATCTTATAATGGTTAAATATCCAAAATATATAAATAATTCATACAATTCAACACCAAGACCGAAATAACCTAGTAAAAACATGGGCCAAATTGCTGTTTTTCCAAAGAAGCCATATAGATGGCTAAGAAACACATGGAAAGAAGCTCAACATCATTAGTCATCAAGGAAATGTAAATCAAAACCTCAGTGAAATGTCACCTTATACCTGTAAGAATGGCTAGTATCACAAAAATAAGAAATAACACATTTTGCCAAGGATATAGAGAAAAGAGAACCCTTGTGTGCTACTAATGTAAATGTAAATTGGTTCAGCCACTCTGGAAAACAGTATGGAGTTTCCTTTAAAAATTAAAATTAGAAACGGCATACAATCCAGTAATTCCACTGCTTTTTACCCAAGGAAAACAAAAATACTAATTTGAAAAGATATATGCACCCTCACGTTTATCACAGCATTATTTGGAATAGCCAAGATCATAAAATAGACTTAAGTGTCATCAAAAGATGAATAAAGAAAATATGGTAAACACACACACAGGAATAGTATTTAGCCATAAAAAAGAATGCGATCTTGCCATATCTAATAACACAGGTGGACCCAGAGGGCATCATGCTGGGTGCAATAAGTCAGAGAAAGAGAGATACTATATGATTTCACTTATATGTAGAATATAAAAGACAAAACAAATGAACAAATGAAAAGCAGATTCTTAAATACAGAGAACAAAATGGTGGTTGCCAGATGGGAAAGGTGGATGATGGGTGTAGTAGGTGAAGGAGTTTAAAAAGTACAAAGTTCTAGTTTTAAATAAATAAGTCTTGAAAGTGAAAAGTACAGCATAGGGAAAACTGTCAAAAGTATTGTAATAATTTTGTATGGTAACAGATGGTAACTATACTTACCATGGTGAGCTTTGTGAATGTATAGAATTGTTGAATCACTATGTTGTACACCCGAAATGAATGTACCATTGTATGTCAACTACAATGAAAACAAAGCAGGAAAAAATAGGAACTGGTTTCTGTTAAATGAAAAAACTCATTTTCTGAAAACCTCATTTTTGACTCATTTTGCCCTAGAGCGGTGAAAACTTTCTCACAGATTGGCAGTAGTCCATTGAAGGTCTTATGGGCACTGTTTCCCTCCAGGAGTGAAAGGCAAAAATGTGGGATCCACATAGGTTGCCACAGATATTCAGAGAAGTGTGCCAGGAAAAGAGTGGTCTGGGAAGCCATCATGAACGAGGCAGGGAAGTAGAAAACAGGGAAGAACAGAGTGGAGGACAGGGGAATAAAGAGGATCATAGAAAGGAATTTGGATGAACATTTATGGAAGGTTTACTAACGCTAGAAATTTTTGATGTAGCATTTCACTTAATCTTTATAGCAGAACTGTGATGTGAGAATATATGTCCAATTTAAAGATGAAGAAGTTCAGAAAGTTTAAATAACTTGGTCAAAATCCCCATTCTGGTAAGTAGGTGAATCAGGTCTTAGATAATTTTGGTGTGTAGCCAAGTATTATTCTACTGCATCATAGGGCCTTGGAAGCAAGTTAAGCATCCAACTGTTAACTGAATTGAGTTAATTGAATGTCTAATGCACATCAGTTGAGCATCTACTCAACCTTCTAGAAACAGAGAATTTATACTGAGAGAGAGAGACATGTTCATCTCCAGGGAATATAGTCTGGCATAGGAGACAAAAGGTAGATAGGCATTTAAAAATCTGTGATGAGTACCAATGAAGCATGTGAGGTCAGAATAAAGAATTCTTCTGGAGCTAGTGAGGGACTAATCTGGTTCATAAGAGTCAATAAAGCCTTCCCTGGGGGGAAAAAGATAGATAGATAGATAGATAGATAGATAGATAGATAGATAGATAGATAGAGGTTAGCCAGGTAAAGAGGGAATGTGTTTGATGGAGATGGGTGGGGACTTTCCCTGCAGACATGGGGCACTCTGGAATGAAAAGGCAGCACGGTACCTTTGAGAAACTGCATGCAATTCAATATGGCTAGAGTTTAGGGTTTGAGAGTCTGGGCTGGTTGTGCAGCAGGAAATGGAGAGTTAGTCAAGGGCAGCTTGTGACCGGCTCATTATGGAACCAACACTTTTCGATTGTATCCAACACAAAAAGTGGAAAGTGTGCTGTTGTTTGTGCTGTTGCTATACTGACTTCTTTTCACAGCTCACAAAGCAACAATGGATGCCAAAAATAATATTTCTTAGCTTCTGTCACCTCGTTCTGAATTTCCCACCCATGCTTAAGGGAAAATGTGAGTCACCAGAGTCATTAGTAAGCTTATAAGTATACTTGAAAGACTCGGAGAAGATCTGGTCATCCTTATATCTCTGTCTTAGAAAGATTTTTGGAAAAACATTTTAATGTTTGCATGACCTTTCATCAAATATACTGCACATTTTTAGATCTCAGTAAATTACTGCCTTCCTATTAATACTGGGGGAAAAGTTAACGGTATCATTAAGAAACACATAAATATCATCCTTTTTTTTTTTTTTTTACTTCATGCAGTTTTATTCCTGCTGGCAAAGATTTTTTTTTTCAGTTTTGCCTATGGAAATTAAGCAGGATTTTATTGGCAATAAAAATTTTCCAAGTTATCTTCCTTCTGGGTCTAATGTATTTCCTAGAGGCCTTCTCAGGCTATAAAAGGACTGGGTTCTTCAACATCTCTAGTTCTTAATCATCACTAGCTCATGAATATCACCTCTCCCAACCTCTCCTTTCCTCTCTTCCTCAGAATAGCTGTAACAATGATCTAAAAATCCGGACATACTTCCATGTAAGTTTCCAAGTGAAGAAACCTAAATACCCTCTATTAGATGTCCTATCCAACTTTAAAATATAGCAATTGCATTCCTGTGTTAGCCAGAACTCCTTTTGGTTTGAAGTGACAGAAATAAACTCAACCTAGCTTAAGCAAAAAGAACACTTATTGGTTCTGGCAAAAAAAAAAAAAAAAAAAGAAAAAGAATCTAGGGTGCCCCAGCTTTAGGCCTGGCTAGGTCCAGAGACTCAACTTCCAACCAATGGAGCTTCTTTTCCATCTCCTGCATCTTCTTTGCTCTGTTCATACCATGAACAGGTTCATACCATGTGTTAGCAAAGATGCAATGCTCCACCTGCCAGGCTTAAAACTTAGGAACATAGTAGTGGTTTCTTGGAAAATTTAGATTTTGTTACCAAACTAAAGGGAGATGGGCAACAGAGATGCAAGGAATTGACAGACTGCCCTACATGATGACTTTTGTTAGTAGTTTTAGCAGTAACGATACCTAAATATAGCAAAACCATCATCTCATTTTGCAGACATGGTAAGGCCTCACAATTCAGCCACTGTTATTTTTTGGGTCTCAGGATTATCAATTCTGTGATATATAAGCTTTGAAACTTGTGTGAAGAGTTGTACATTTTCCCAAGGTAATTTTCTCTAAATATTAGAGTAAAGTTATTACATAAAAAAAAGATGCACTTTGTCTTCCTTTCTTCAGCCATATGGCTAACATTTTCATAAGGATAATACAGTTCTTATTTGGCTAAGACAGAGTCTGATAAATCCTAACTTTTCATCTCACATTTCATTTTCTTAGCAGCTTATTCTATGCCTAAAAGGAATCCATTATCCTTTGCTTCATCAAATGTGTCCACATGTAATGCCAGAGCATTTTCTGGTAGGTGCATCTAAAACTCTGCAGGACATCCATCAAGATCCGGGGCTCTGCCTGTAGAGAGATCTGTAAGAGTTCATTTTACCTCTTATGGAGCAATAGGAACATTTTTTGCCACCAACACTAACTGAAAGAGACTGAATACTTCTAATGAAATGTTGGTATTCCTGAAGATTAAACAGTATGAAGGGCAAGTCATATTCTTTTTATTAAAAACAATGTAACACCCTCATATCCTTTTACTTTATAGAATTCCTACCTCTACCCTATAGAATGAAAAAAACTGGTGAGTTGAGCTCTTCACTTACAGGAAGCAAATGGCTCTGCCCTTTCTTTCCCCAAATTTGGGTGATTTTGAATCATTTTCCTTGGCTGGTTTTTTCACATTAACATTTGCCTCACTACCTGCTTATTTGCAGCAAGCCCTTGAATGCTTGCCTTACTTCTTCCTTAATCAAACTAGCTTTTGAAGATGTGATTTCAGTTTCCAGGCTGAATGCCTTTGGTCCTGTTCTTTTTAGGTAAAATTAAAATAGCTAATTAGCAGCTTTCTTCTTCATGATCTTAGGGTTTTCCATACGGGTTATGGAAAGGATTCAGAATTATTATTATTTTTGAGGTAATTATCCAAATTGATTAGAGAACACTTTAAAAAATTTAAAAGAAACTTTCCCTGTTTTTTACCAATGCATGCTCAGATGCCATCTGGAGCCATTCAGAGAGGTGAATTGAGATTCAATGCTATGATGAGGTCATATGATTAGCCACCAACACTGCTAAGTACATCATTAGCAGCACCATGTACAGAGGAAATTACCTAGAGCAAGAGGAGAAAATGTAGAGTGAGACCATTCTCCTCTCTGACCTTTCAGCACACAGCTTCTCAAGCAGAGTGAGGAAATACAGATGCGAAGAGAAGACCTCTATACTGTACCAGTCATTGTAAATGGAAACATAGCTCCAGGGTTGGCTCCTCAGTGGCTAAACAAACATGTATCAGACACAACCAGTGGGCAGAGTATAAGAACAGCGACCATCTTCTGCTGTGAGATTATTAGATCCAGGCACTGTGTACTGTGTAATATATTCTAAAACAGCCTTTTTTTTCCCACTATCACCATGACAATATCAGGAACAATATCTTTCCAATTTTATAGATGACAAATGAAGGAGTTTGAATACATTAAGTACCTTGTAGAAGTTCACACGGCTGGTGAGTGGTAGACATGTTGAGCGGTAGACATGAAGTTTGAATCCTGACCCACTTAATGTCAAACCCTGTTCTTAGCCATCACATCTTCTAATTCTAAGACACCACCGATAGATAAAACTGTAAGAATGCAGAGAATAAAGCTTGAGATTCATGTGTTGTTGTTGTTGGGTTTTTTTTTTGGCTTGTTTTTGTTTTGTTTTGTTCTGTTTTTTGGTCCACTTATCTGTCCTTTATTGGGAACAGTGCTTTCTGAGGGAGCATCAAATGAGTAAGAACATAGTAATAAAAACACAAAACATAATATTTATAGTATAACTTCCCATATAAAATGTTATCCTGTGATCCTCCCACTATCCTCTAAGGAAGGAAGAAGTTTTACTAAGTGATCCAGGAGGGACTTCCCTTGGGCTAATACTACCAACCTATCCACTGTACACAAGATGACACTGAGACATGCCATCAAGTATGGATAGGGCAGAATCAGACATCAATGGTACCATGATAATATTAACAGGTAAAGTTAAAATAGTAGCAAGAATAATATTGATCTGATATTTAGAACTCTGGCCCAGGCTGGATCCCAGCACTTTGTTATTTTTAACTCAACTTTGCTGAGGTATAATCACTTATGCTGAACCACATCTATTAATAGTGTATAGTTTGATGAATTACAACAAATATATACACCTATGAAACCACTATCTCAAGCCAAACAGAATCATCCCCAGGATTCTTATGCCCCTTTGTAGTCTATTCTATCCTCTTTGTCCCAAGGCAACTACTGATCTGCTTTTTGTCACTATAGATTAATTTGATTTCTTTTCTTTTCTTTTCTTTTTTGAGAGAGAGAGAGAAAGGGAGCATGAGCAAGGGAGAGGGAGAAGGAGAGAGAGAGAAAGAGAGAGAGAGATCTCAAGAAGGCTTCATGCTCAGCACAGAACCTGTTGTGAGGCTTGACCTCATGACGGTGGAATCATGACTTGAGCCAAAATCAAGAGATGGACGCTCAACCCACTGAGCCAACCAGATGCCCTGATTAATTTGAATTTTTAAAAAGAATTTTATGTAAATGGATTAATATATGATGTGCTTTTTTCTATCTAGTCTCTTTCACTCAGAATATTGTTTTGAGTTCACTTATTGTCTTGCATGTATAAGTATTCCTTTATAAAGATTATAAGTATGCCATTGCAAGGATATACCATATTTGTCTATCCATTACTTATCTACCAATGGACATCTAAATTGCTTCCAGTATTTGGCTATTCTGAAGAAAGCTTCAAAACACATTCAGATTTATGTGCTTGTGTGTTTTCACTTTGTTAGGGGTAAATACCTACAATAGAATGACTGAGACCTCTAGTTGGTTTAAATTTAACTTCTTAAAAAAATTGTCATTCTTTTTTCAAAGTAGTTGCGTAATTTTGTGTTTCCATAAGCAGTGTAGGAGACTTTGAGTTGCTCCACCTCCTCATTAACACTGTTTATATTCTTTTTGATTGTAGACAAAGGGTTCAAAGTGGAATCTCATTGTGGCTTTAATGTGCATCTCCTTCATAATTAATGATGTTGAGCACCTTTTCCGATATTTTTCACCATTCTTATATCTTCTTTTGTGAAGTATCTGTTCATATATTTGGCAAACTTTTATTAGATTATCTTATTGAGTTATAAAAGCACTTTAAACTCTGAATACAATTCTGTTGCCAGCTAAATGTACTTCAAACGTTTTTACCATTCTGTATCTTGCCTTTACATTTTCTTAATGCTGTTTTTCAAAGAGAAAAAATTTTAATTTTGATTACATTTAATTTGTCCATTTTTCCTTTTATTGTTTGTAACACATCATTTACTTTAACCACATTTAACTCTCTCATCAGCCTTCTATAATACTGTAATTGTCCACTTTCTCAGGCGATCAAATTAGATCTCCCAGAGATTATGTGAGTCGTCCCAAATCGCACATTTGTAAGAATGCTAAATTCAAGCCACTGAATGGATGTGAAGTCACAGGAATGAAGTCAGGGGTCATTAGCAGGAAAACAGAACCAAGAGTCAGAAAAGTCTGTATGGGCAAATGTGAAAAGCAGAAACTAGGGCAACATTTTGGATTCTGTCTCAAAGTTGATGATTCATTTCCCAAGAGGAGTTTGAAAGGAGGATCTATCCATTCATCCCCTCTTCTTAGGTGAGACTTTTCCAGGCTGAAGGACCCTGTTTTTTTATGTCTGATGTCCAGCTTACAATTGCAAGGACCCAGATAAGGAACAGGTCTCCTTAATTCTAGTCCAGTGCTCTGTCTTCCCCACTGGGATACAATCCCTGTGACAAGCAGCAAAACCCAGATTATCATAATCTCTGTATCACATAGAAAAATCTATGATTCGTGTAAGTAGTAAGACAAGGTCTATTTTTCTTCTTAGAGTACCAATAGTACACAAATATTTTGAAATATAAATGGCAAAGTAGTTCCCTGACTTCACAAGAGTCAAGGATTGAACAGTTATAGCCTAGCTTCTCGCACACTGTCCTCAGAAGAAAACCCATGCAAAGTCCTTCTCTCCTAGCTTCCTATTATGCAGGCAGAAGCCATTAATCACAATCGATTACTTCTTCACAACTGCATCCTGCTGTTTCTCTTGCCACATTTCTCTGGCCAAGTCTACACCCACATCTATTTTGGCAGATGCAAGTTCTATATTTCTCTTGCCTCTGGCTACCTTTGAATTACCACAGCTCTGCGGCACTGCAAGTCTATCACCTTAAGGTGTGACAAAGAATATTGTACAACTACCAGTGATAGCAACTTTAAATGGAAATTAGATTCCTTTCCTCCCTATTTTTATGCTCTACTTTAATTTGGGCAAACTATCGTTGCAGACATCATGTTCACTGCAATCATCTATCTTTTAGAGAGCACAACAGTGGTCCTGCTCGCTTAAGTACTTTTCATTTTTCATGCACCTCCCCCCACCGTGTGTGTGTGTGTGTGTGTGTGTGTGTGTGTGTGTGTGTGTGTCTTTATTTCTTTTTTTAGTAGCATACCTCTGCCACAGGCAAAGGCATAATGTGCTCTCATGAATCTGGCTGCCCATTCAAGCAATAGGAAATGGGAGAGTCACCATCTGATGAAATGTGCTGCAGTGGTCCAGGGGCCTTTAACTCCGGGATTCTATTATCAGAGTAATATGCATCTTCAGGAGAAATGCCCTAGAGCCCAGATGGATCTCTGGAAGACTGAACTTTAAACCTTATAGTTTCTTTGGAAATGTAAGTGTGTGACAGTATCTCAGGGACACCAAAAGAGTAACCAGAAAACAACCAGTTTGAAAGACACTGAAAAAGAACCCAAATGCTCAAGTCCACCAAAATGGTAGACCTAATCCAGTGTGAACATCTCAGGTTATCTTGATTTGACAAAATATTTTGCTGATTTATTGGGGAGAACAAAGACCTTTTGGGTCAATCTAATTCTTACAGAGTTTGTAGACAAAAAGAATAGTCCTTGGGTTTGCTGCTTGCTCGTAGTTTTCCTCTGCCAGATAGATCTTGCTTTTTTCTCTCGTGCTTTGTCCCAAGAAGGCTGACTTCTGTGCACCCTATGACAGAGCACAGAAGGTATTTTGCCCTCTGGTCTCTGGGTGAGTTGGACCAATAGGAGATGCTGGCAGGAGATTAAAGGAAGAGAGGAAAGACAGGGTAGAGCATTTATTCCTCATCTGCCTGTCCTTTTACTTTGTTCTGGTGCTGGTGGTTAACGATGCTCTTCTGCAGCCCTTGTACCTACCAGCCAGCCATGTCTCCATGACTCCAACTCTTCTGGTCTGCTGACACCTTTATCACTCCTTGCCCTTGCAAGTGTAGGGGTGATAATAGAGTCCCACTGTTGCCAGTCTCTGGCCAATTTACATCTCTAATTTTTTTCTTCCATCCTGTCTATACTCACATAATTGTCTAATCATCAAATAATTTCTGATGAAATGTGTTGTTTTTTTTGAGGAGGGGAGGGGGCATCTGTTTCCCGAAATGATTCAACTTGATAAAATTTTCTGCCAGAAAAACTTTCTCTTTCTTGGCAGATTGGTTTTATTTCAGTGTGATTACTTAGTAAGCTACACATGCTTACTGCTAACAGCATCTTAAGTGCGTTTTGAGCAAGTAAAAGTGCACACAATAATATAATAGGCATATGCTGAATAATCACAAGTGGTTCCATCTACACCCAACCCCTTATCTGCTTGGCCTCTTTAGATATTTGAGTTTGTAACCTGCTATGTTGCAACCCTGGCTTTGAAAAATCCCAACAAAAACTCAGGCGAAGAATTTAACAAAATGCTTTCAACAGGTTTCCTTTCCCTTCGGGAAGTCTTGTGCTGCAGGTGAGGCTGTATTCAAAGAACCCCCTCCCTTGGTGTCTGGCAGGCACGATGCAACCATGCTATCCCTAGCACCCTCTCGCGTCCAGTCCTAGGCAATCAGACCGTGAGAGAGATGGTTTCCAAAACCCATTGCAGTGTAAGGGCTGAATCTATATATTAAAACATACCTCGTAAAATTTTCCTGGATTAGTGACAACACTTCAGCCTATTAAAATGGTGGGAAAGGAGACCTTAAACTGTGATGGGCTTTTGGAAAACTGGCCTAAATTGCTGTTTTTACATTTTACCTTGTTTTTTGTGAAGTAAAGCTAACCAGTTTCTTTTTTCCATTTTCCAATTCTGCTGTAACACATTTTCCCAATAAAGAAGATGCTTGCTTGGGGTAAATTAAATACTTGGAAACTATGCCAATTCCTTCAGGATGGTTATTGCTATCTTTGCTAATTTTTTTCTTTCTTTCCCTTTTTTTCAAGAAGTTCCTGATTCAGTGGAATTTTTCTTCTATTTTGTGTTTTCTGATAAACATACTCCCCAAACATAAAATACTATTTAGTTCTAAAAGGACACGTTAGAAATGTTAATACTTATAAATGCTCATACATAGGGTCTTTACATTGGTTTTCTGAGTCTGCTGAGAAGAATAAATCTTCTAGGACCCCTGTCACATTCACAGTAGAGTATTAACAGTAATTAAAACAAAACAAGAGCACTTATGTTGAGCATATGTGTCAATAAATACGCTGAAGAATTTACATGCTGTGTTAGATTCCATGCATGCAAAAATCCTGAGATGTGGTTACAATGATCATCCCAGTGGTCACATAGAAGTGACAGAACCAGGCAGGATCCAAACCCAAATCTGCCTGACTCTGCAGTCTTAGTGCCCTACACCATACCTCAGTGTCTCTAAATCTAAGACATAACCAGGCTCAAACATGTGGCAATTACCTTGTTATAAGACTGACTTTTCCTTCTCCCGCTATTTGCAGTTCATTCCCTGAAGTTTCTGTTGTGCAATGCTAATTCGCCAATTTACTGAAGGAAATGTTTTAAGAAGTCTTTTTTAATATTTACTTATTTTTTGACAGAGAGAGAGAGAGACAGAGCACAAGCAGGAGGGGCAGAGAGAGAAAGGGAGACACAGAATCTGAAGCAGGCTGCAGGCTCTGACCTTCAGCACAGAGCCCAATGTGGGGTTTGAACTCATGAATGGTGAGATCATGACCTGAGCTGGTCAGATGCTTACCTGAGCCACGCAGGTGGCCCTGGAGGAAATGTTTTAGGGGCCATTTCCATACCCTCATTTTTTTTTTGCCATGGTTGAAGGATTTGGGGAAGCAACAAACATGACAGATGGCAATGGGATTACACATATAGTGAGAGATATGAAGTGGTCTTCTAAGTTTAGTGTTTTCCAAAATCAGTTTCATAATATTTTAGGTATCACCCATCAAAAACTGCTAATGGTAATTTTCATAAAATCTTTTAAACAATCATAGTGACCAGATTTGATACCTGAACATGTTACAAAAAGAGTATTTCTAATTTCTCTCTCTCTCTCTCTCTCTCTCTCTCTCTCTCTCTCTTTTTTTCAGTTAAGTTCCTTCCCAAGTGTAATTTGTTCGATAAGTACTGAGCACGCATCAGGAGCCTGTGCTGGTCATGGCTAGGAATATAAATGGAAAAAAAGACATAGTCTCTTGCCCTGAATGGGTTCATTTGCCAACCCATGCAGACATATTCTAAGTATAATTTGACAAGTGTCACAAAACATCTTGGAAAATTCAATATTTGTGGTTTCAAATGTTCCTAAGCACTGAAGATCCATGAACTAGGGTAATCTATTATTTTGCTTAAGGATGAATTGAACTGCTCAGGCTTTGGGGTTGTTCTGAGAAGTGGATCGCTGATTAGTGGGTGAGCAATGCTTACATCTCATCATCCATATCTCATCATGGACCTAATGCGCACGACCCACATTAAGTGATAAAAACTTTATATTTGAAAACAAACCCAAACGTAGTGCTAATGACGAATGTGAGGAGAAAGTGAAGCAGTCTAAGGAAATGCTGGTTCTTTACAGAATGTAGAAATGTTGGATAATTTAAGAAGTAACATGTCACATTCCTTTATGGGTTTGGATATATGACAGAAATGTGCCACAAGCTTTATATAAGTGGCTTTCAAACTTTTTTCTTATCCCCAACCTGTCTAAAAAATAACTTTTCTTCACAATCTAATAAATACACACACAGAAATGAAATAAAACTTCAATAACACAACGCTTGCCTTTACTGGAAGTCATACAGTGTGATATTTTCCCCATCCTTTCTATTTTTATATTTTTAATGCTGATTATG
The DNA here is from genome assembly GCF_016509475.1 of Prionailurus bengalensis. Classification (NCBI taxonomy): domain Eukaryota; kingdom Metazoa; phylum Chordata; class Mammalia; order Carnivora; family Felidae; genus Prionailurus; species Prionailurus bengalensis. Next base: position 121,250,337 of record NC_057343.1, on the reverse strand, counting down.
ATCCCCTAAATTGATTTTATAACCCACTAATGGTTCGTAACCCCCAGTTTGAAAAACAATGCTATGTATTAACCATATGAATAAATAAGTGAGTAAATAAGTCAGTTGATCAAGCTGTTTCAGCTGGGTTTCCAGCTTGAATTTATTTTAATAGCATTATAAATTACTTTAATCCTGTGTTTACAGAATTGTTAAAGGTCTTATGGGGTCACTTAAATTTTTCATTTGTTCTTTGCTGCACTTTATGGGAGGGATTATGTAATACAGTAAGACCTGTAAATGCAAGGGTTTCCAGAGCTCTCTCGATAAAAGTATAAGCTCTCTGAATACAATGGCTGAGAAGTATACAGATAAGGCAAGGACTGTACTTGAGCAGTGCAAAAAAAGTGACACGTAATATGACTTGGAAACATGAGTGGAATTTGACAGGGAGAGAAAGAGGAAGGATAGTTTATAATGGAAGGACGATGTGGTTTGGAGACCAGTGAGGAGAAGGTTGTGTCTAAGAAGTAACCAAGAAGACAGACCTGGATTGTGCAAGTGAGATGGAAACAAAATCATGGCTATGGCTTCACTGACATGATGGAGCTTGAAGTTCCTTTCCATTGAACTAATGGACACCTTTCATAGACATATATTATTTTACGACAATTGGACTGCATGGGAGCTAGAATTTCTAGGGGATTTGGCGTAGAATTCAGGAAGGGAAACGAAGAACAAAATTTATAAGATTATTTCTGTCCTAGATTGCAAACTCCATAAGGGAGGTGAAACGTCAGTTTGATCCATTTATGTTTCCTAGCATGTAAAACAGGGTCTGGTGCACAGTAAGCACTCAGGATATTTTCTACATGAATATATCATGTAGAGATAAAGGAGTGCACAGTTTACCTTGGTGATAACCACCTGAACTCTGCTTGTCCAAAGTCCCTTGTCCTCTAATGCAGTTGTTTAGAGTTTGCATTTATTCCACTTCTAGGAACATTCTCAATCCAGTGCTTTTTGTCTTCCAGGATGATCTATTCTCTGTTCTGTAAGCATCCTTTATAATACCCTACCTGTGTTGCTTCTGCTTTCTTAGAATGTCTCCCCGTAATGTCTTTTATGTATCATAGCCAGTAGCCCACTCCTCCAAATGAAATCTTATCTTCCCCACAAAGCCTTACATGGAATATTTTAGCTCCTATGGTAACTTTGATTCTCCTACCATTTTTAGATTTACTAACTATTAAATGAGACGAATTTAATAATTATTAAGAATTTAAAACACACATATATTTTTAACTTAAGAATATCTGAAGCTCGCCTGGGTAGCTCAGTTGGTTAAGCATCTGACTCTTCATTTTGGCTTTGGTCATGATCTCACGGTTCCTGAGACCAAGCCCCACATCTGGCTCTGGCTTACAGTGTGGTGCCTGGTTTGGATTCTCTCTCTCTCAATCTTTCTCTTTGCCCCTCCCCGGCTCAGGCACACTCTCTCACTATCTCTCTCAAAATAAGTAAATAAACATTTAAGGGGCGCCTGGGTGGCTCAGTCAGTTGAGTGTCCAACTTAGGCTCAGGTCATGATCTCATGGTTTGTGAGTTCAAGCCCCACATCAGGCTCTGTGCTGACAGCTCAGAGTCTGGAGCCTGCTTCAGATTCTGTGTCTCCCTCTCTCTCTGCCTCTCTCTCACCTCTGTGTCTCTGTCTAAAAAATAAACATTAAAAAAAAGTTAAAAAAAATTTAAAAAAGAATATTTGAGAAATGAAGAAAATATGTAATATGAACAAACCAAGTGTCTATAATATTAGTCCCTAGAGAAAATTCTGTTAACATTTTGCTGCTTGAAGTTACTGACATTTTAATATGTTTATATTAATTAATTATAAATATGAAAATAACTTGTGATTGGGAGATCTACGTTTTATACAATGCTTTTCACTTAATGTGAATTTTTCCTCATTTTAAATATTTCTCAAGAATCTCACCTTAATGCCTATACAGTACTCCATTATTCCATTAAATGAGTATGTATTTAATTAAGCTTTTCATATTTTTGTTGGATATTTGTTTTGTCCCCCATTTTTTTACTTCAAAAATAAATAGATATCTATCTATGATAGATATCTTTGCAGCTGAGACCTTATATTTGTACCTATTATTTCCTATTTGACTGTATGTATGTCCACTGTATATATCATAAATAAATGGAAGTGACATTTTTTTGGAAAAAGGGTATAAGCATTTTAAATAGTGTCACAAAATGTGACGAGTGACTCCATGTCCATCCCCAGGAAACCACTGCCATTTACGTCCTCCTCAGTAGAGTATGAATGCCTATTTATCTTCCTACTTATGAATTTTAGTCCAATTTAGTCTACCTACTTACGAATTTTACCTCCATGTTGTGGAGGTAAATTGAGAGCTAAAAACAATGACATCACCAGTGAGTGTGAATTTTGTTTTGTGTTTCAATAGGTTAAATCTAACATTACTGCATAGGATTATTATCCATTTTCCTGACTTTTGAAACTGAGTGTTCATGGCCTGTGTTCATGTTTCAACTCAGATGTTACTCTTTTTCTTCTTATTTTTAACAGCATTTTGCCATTAGCTTTTAGGAGTTCCTTGGACTCTTACAGCCTTTGTCCATTCCTCTCATATAATGTAGGCCATACTGTTTTACACACACACGCGCACACGTGCATACACACACACACACGCCCATTTGACTGCAGACCTCTGAGCAAAATGGTCTTATTCTTACTTAAATCTCATTCTTTGCAGAGCAGTGTGGACAAACTGAAAGGACATTTGGGGAATCCACTAGAGTTAAGATGTTTTAAGCTCTTCAATCTCCCTACACCTGTTCTTTCTTCTGAAAAGGAGTGGGTACATAGTGTCTCTTCTTCAGAGTGTGGTGAGAAGTAAATGAAATAATTTATGTAATCCCCCAGAACAGTGACTAAAACACGGTGGAAAGTCCTAAATAGTAACTACTTTTATTCTTACTTAACCATATTTTTGTTGTATAATATTTATTACAATGTTTTGAAACATATTAGGAGCATAAGAAACAGAATCAACTAGTCAATTACGCTGGATCAATAGCCAAAACAGTATCAATTTGTCTTTACACATAATGTTTAGAGAAATTTGAACCAAAGCTTGATTTCTCCGTTTTCAAGTGCATTCCACATCCATGCCATTTAAGGTATAAATAATCCAAACATCATCAATTCTCAATTCTCATGCCCAGACTCTAGATAGGCATTTTATAAATCACACTTTCCTTCTTAATAAACTAACAATAAATAAACGGAAGTGCTCTTCCATATCTGGGCTCCTTCCCGCATGAAACTGATGACATATGCACTGGTAGACTCTTGAGTGGCTTTTCCAAAATAGGGTGATGAAGTGACCTGGTCCAAGCAATTCTGTATTTCAGTTTGGAATTCTGCTTCCTGGACTGAGTTAGTCGTAGACGTTTGTGGTGCTTCCCTCTGATGGCATCTGCTGCTATTATGCTCCAACTTTCGCCAATTACGTACTACTTAGAGTCACTTTAATTGATTCTTCGGCCCCCACCTTGTGCAGTAGCACTGTCATTTAAAGATACACAGACCTTTGGAGAATGCTTTCAGGAAAAACTCAACAGTTTCTTAAAACTGCAAGGCAAGTTTTGTCCTCTGATTAATATTGGCTTTGGAGAGCCATGGCATCAGACATTTGCTTTTATTTATCCCTTTATTCATTCTGCTGGCCCCACACAACAGAAGACCTTATGAAATCTGTTTCCAGTTATTTCCCCATTACTCTATGCATCAATGAGGATCAATGCCATCCCAGTGATGTTCTTCCTCTTGATTCGTCTGCCTTCTAGGCCACTTTTCCTTCATCTGGCCAAGAGCCACTGTAGATCCATAAATAATGGCACTTTAATACTTCCTTATTGATCTAGACATAGCCGAAGTTTGACTGTAGGTCCACTGGTCCCCAAATCATTTCCCCATCAATAGGGGCCTTCCCCTTTATCCTCTATCCACTTTCTTCATAGGCAAAGACAAAGTGGAAGGTAAAGTTCTATTTCTTCAATGTTCTGACTCACTTTTTTGAGACAAATAGCTTTCTTTTTTCTTTACCATTTTTCTTTCTTGGGTAGGAAATCGAAGGAAATTCTTACATTGAGACGTTGCTGCCTATTTTCTTTCCTTTCCTTTCATCTGTTTTACTTACGTTAGCTTTTTCAGGCTTCAATCGTCCAACATGCACTTCCTTCATAGTATTTTTTTATATCAATTTTATGGGGGTATTTACATATTTACATTTCATGGAAAGTGACTCCTGTTTTGTAGTATTTTTGAGAGGAAGTGGAATGGAAGCATGAAAGCAAAAATGCCGTTTTGGTTATATAATTTTTTATCCTCATCTTTAATTTGCTCCTTCCTCAAACATTAAACATACTTTTGATATTTAAGTGGGTTTTTTTTAACTTCCTCTTGTACAATTATTTGTTTTCTTTCGCATTAGATCGCAATTTCTCTGGCCCATGGTATACCCTTCTGTCTGGAAAGCATTTACTTATGTTTTATTATTACTATACTTCAGAAAGCTCAGACTTTAGAAGCACTCAGATAATTTTGTTAACTTCTAAAAATGTGTCGTTGACATACTTGGTATAATATTAGCCTTACCTTGTACACTGACAGAATATTGAATACAGAGAGCATAGCACAATAGAAGTCACATAATGAGGTTAAATTAATGCAAAATGTACAACACAGTCTAATTAGAATATGCACTAAGAACTGTTACTATAGGTAGGAGAAGGATGGAAAATATTAATTTTATAGGATAATACCGAGACAGTTTTAGGCTTAGAGAATTTTATGTATGTATGTCAACCAAAACACAGAAGGAAGGTGGAATATATGTACTGTGATTCATTATTGCATTAGTTCAGAAACCATGTACGGAGACCTAATAATGCTGAGAGTGATTTTAAGCACTAAAATTACAGTTTGTGAAGAATGACAAATTCTTTCATAAGGAGCTTATATTCTAGTCTCATGTTAGTGTAATATCTATTACTCACATGTGACTATTCAAGTTAAAATTAATTACGATTAAATGAAATAAAAAAATTGAATCCCTCATTTGCACCAGCCACATTTTAAATGCTCAGTGGCCATATGTGGCTAGTGGTTATCATGTTGAAAAGAGCAAATACAGAGCATTTCTAAGATCACAGGAAGTGCTAAGAGAAGGTACTATCTTTAAAATTGTGTTTTTACTTTTCAAAGCTTAAATATAAATTATCTCAGACACATAGAAAAGCCTTATAGATATTTATATAATCACCACAAAGATAAAACATATGCTGGTATGTTTCATATTTGTCTCTGCTGACTTTCTTTTTTAAAAATAAGATATAAAACACTATAAGTAAGGAAAAACCCATATCCCCTGCCTTTCCTCCCTAAAGGTAACCATCATCTTTCCATGTTGTAGAATCACCCACAAACATGGTTTTGCAGGAATTTATTGATCAACAATATCAACTGTTAAAATTTTTTACAATTTTTACATAAATAGTATAAGCTACTTGCCACTTGCTTTTTGGGTTGCTCATTGTTTCTGTTTGACATTTTATTTTGAGATTTAACCACAGGGATACATTCCATTCTGTACATTCATTTATCTGGTCTATAATATTTTCTGTACAAAACCCACTGTGTATTTATCTACGTCCTGAATGAGAAAATGTTAGGAGCTTTCCAACCGATGTCTACATTCTCAACACTTTATAGGCTCTGTTGGACAACCCAACCTCTGTCCCAGAGTTCAGCAGCTCACAGATTCTACGTCTTTCAAGTAAGTGACTTGCAGAGGGTAAAACGGAAGCCTCCCTCCATGGTGCTGTTGGATACCCCATCATGGCCCCGCTTCAGTGGGGGACCCTCTGAGAGGTCTTCTCTTTATGCTCTAATAGAACCAGAGCTTAGGTAACCAGTGACCTGGCAGTGTCAGAGCAGCTGACCCAGCTGGTACTCTTTCTTAGAATCCTGCTTATTAATTCTCTCCTAAGTAAATTGGTCTCTATGTAAATCAAATCCTAAGAAATAGCTTGTAAAACACATGCACTCATTTCTTGAGGGGAAAAATAAGTCACTAAATTTATGTCAAAATTTCTACTCTACCTGAATATATTTAGCTGCTATCTTTTGATGTTCTGATCTCATAAATTTAAAAGCAACTCTTGGATCCAAGCTAGGAAGACAGGCAGCAGGCACTATGTCTATTTCTCCTTCCTTTTGCCTCCTCCTCTCAAAGGATTCTGTCCTTTATGGAATGTGAAATCAGCCTGGAGATTTTTTAAGAACTTCAGTGTAATACCAACTCTTTTCTCCATCCTGGGTGTTTAAAGTGCACTCTTCTTATTCTTTCCTCAGGTTACAAACCAAACCTGCATTCACCTACAAGATGAAACTGCTTTTGTACCATTTTAAAGACAGGACAACTTTGGAAACATTAATATATATCATTTCTACATTTTAGGCATTTTCACATTTTAGGTTATTGGTTTAGAAAAAAATATTAGCAAATTGGACATTTTGACAAATTGAGAATCCCGAGAGGGCTACAAGATTGATTGTGAGAGGCAGCCCGAGGGTCATTTTCACAAATGGTACTTTCTAGGAAGCCCACACAAAACATGTAAGAAAAGTAATTGCTCAACCTCATTCAGTTCAATAAGTCAGTATATACCATCTTAGGTTCCTCCTAAAGGCTGGGCAGGTTTAAATTTCCCTCCAGCACAATACTTTTCTAAAGTCTAATGTAAAAGTACAATAAAGGTGAAAGGACCCTGCCCTTACTCAGTCACACCTTGCCCCCACAGATTCACAGAATGCAAGATTTGTGAAAGACACAGTGTTAGTGTTGGGATGACTTCTGTTTCTGTTCCTTTGATAGACTGGTTACATAATTTTACATCTGAAAATAACTAAATATTCTGGATAAAATACCTTTTAAATCCATTTTAAAAATGGGTTTTTTTTTTAAACCACTGCTGTGGCTAAGTACAGACTATATGTAATCTGCCAAGATGCAAACACACACACACACACACACACACACACACACACACACACAAAGGAAGAAGAGAAGAAGGAGGGTGAAGAGGAGAAAAAAAAGAAGGATCAAAGAAAGAATCCTGGTAAGTAAATGAATTTCACCTTGAGATGAACCTTGCTGACTTTAGGATCCTATTTTAGTATCTATGCAGGGCATAAAATAATAGAAATAAAGACTAGGGTGAGTATAAAGTAAAAACATATTAGGAAACCCCAATACCAATCTGGAGATCCAAAGGACTACTCCTTCAAAGTAAGGGTGAGTAATAAATTAACTCACTGTCTAGAAGATAACATGGAACCCTGTTACATTTGACCTGTATACTGGCTGGAGGGGAAAGATAATAAAAAACCAACTGCCCTCACTTAGAGCTCAAATTCCTGTTACCTTCTATAACTTAAGTGATCTTAGCAGACAATGTCAAGTAGATAATAATTTGAAGTAACTAGCAGAATCAAATGTAATATCCTCTGAAGAAATCCAACTTTAGACTAGATCTCAAAGAATTCCTGCAGAGGCTATTCCAAAGTATAAGACCAAAGAGACAAGTCTCTTTTATCATCTAAGCAAACAAGGGACTATAAGTTAGATGCAAAGAATCAATAGAGAGTTGAATCCTACCCAAAAGTCTTCATTAGTGAAATTATCAAACAGAATTAAAAATAAGTATGTTTAATATGTTTTAATATAACAGAAAGGATTGACACCATGAATAAGAAAAGAGACTATAAAGCAACCAATCATATGTGAAGAAGAACCAAATAAAGCTTTACATATGAAAAATATAATAATTGATGTAAACAATAACTGAAGGGTGAAAAGAATAGATTAAAATCTGCTGAAACTAAAAGTGGTGATCTGGAGAAAAGATCTGAAGAAACACAGAATATATTTCAGAGAGACAAAGAAACGGAAAATATTTCTTGAAAGGTGGGGACAGGATGCATGGAGAATAGAGTAGGAAGTGATCAGTGTTCAAAATGTGAGAAAAGAGAAAAATGGGAAGAGTTAATATTCCAAGTGATAATATAGAAGTTTTCAGAATTGTTGAAAATCAACAAACTAGAAGTCCACAAAACCTATGATAAAACCCAAACAAAATAAATAAAAAGACATTCATGTATATATGTGAATACATAGTCATACATACATGCATACATATCTATCTATGGATCTATCATTTGTATAACAAAAGAACAAAGATAATATTTATAGAGAAGCCATAGAAGGAAGAGAGGTCACCTACAAAGGAATGGTAATTAGCCTAAGAGCTGAATTATCAGCAGCATGCACAGGAAGCCAGAAGCCAATGAAATAATATCTTGAGTGTACTGAGACAAAAATAACTTTTAATGACAGAACAAAATAAAAGCATTCAGATTTTTTTTTAATTCCAAAAGTTTACCTCACTAGGAAACTATCTAATAGATGTATTTCCATGGAAAAAGCTGATCTCAGATAGAAAGTCTAAAACACAAGAATGAGAGCTATGATATTATTATCATGTAAATAAATCTAAGCAATTATTACAGAAGTGTTTAAGGGTTACAAATAAAACAAGGCAGAACTTCAATATGGGAAGAAACATGCAAATTGAGAGGAGTCGTGATCAGTTCTACAACATGCTAAAGTTTTTGTACTGTTTACAGTGACAGCAAAAGCACTGGGGTTCATTTTGGCCGCATTTAATTAAATAAGCATGTTAAAATAATATCCAAGCTACTATTTTTCAGTTATATTAGATGAATAAATTGCAGAGATCTATTGGACAATATATTGCCTACATTAACAGTATGGTGTTGTGCACTTCAAAATCTGTTAAGAGGGTAGATTTCATGTTAAATGTTCTTACTGCAAACAAAAACAAAAATCCCCAAAGGGGCACAAGGAAACCCTGGTAGTTGCTAGATATGCCTATTACCTTGACTGTGGTGATGCTATCACAAGTATTTGCTTATGTCCAAACTCACCAAATTGTACACACTGAATATGTGCAGTTGTATACATATCAATATCTCAAGAAAGATCTTTTAAAAGCCCAAATTACTACTCCATTAGTGCAAAATAAAGCACAAAAAAAGTTTTAAAAAGTTAGATAAATCCTGAAGACATAGGTCAAATGTAAGGTATTAAAAAAAGATGATAGGGCGCCTGGGTGGCGCAGTTGGTTGAGCGTCCGACTTCAGCCAGGTCACGATCTCGCGGTCCGTGAGTTCGAGCCCCGCGTGGGGCTCTGGGCTGATGGCTCGGAGCCTGGAGCCTGTTTCCGATTCTGTGTCTCCCTCTCTCTCTGACCCTCCCCCGTTCATGCTCTGTCTCTCTCTGTCCCCCCCAAAAAAAAATAAACGTTGAAAAAAAATTAAAAAAAAAAAAAGATGATAAAAATAAATCCACATATCAGTGGGGATTAAGCTTAATCTTAACAATTAAGCTCTACAATAAAAGCACAAAAATTGTTGGAATAGATTGAACAAAAACAGCCAATTGAGATGTATGTTCTTTTAGGAGACAGACCGAAACTTAAGGACACAGAAAAGCTGCAGGTACAAGTATGGAAGAGTATATATAACAAACAAATAATAACCAATATTAGGATAGTATAATTACATAAGTATCAGGCAAAATACTTTTAAGGTAAAAAATATCATTACAGATAAATAATATAATTTATTAGTAGAAGCATAATGATGAAAGATTCAGTTCATCAGGGAAGTAAAAAAAAGTTCCAAATAATGCATGTCTAATATACCTTTAAAAAGTAGGAAGCATGGGGCGCCTGGGTGGCTCAGTCGGTTGAGCGTCCGACTTCAGCTCAGGTCACGATCTCACGGTCCGTGAGTTCGAGCCCCGCGTCGGGCTCTTGGCTGACAGCTCAGAGCCTGGAGCCTGCTTCTGATTCTGTGTCTCCCTCTCTCTCTGCCCCTCCCCCGTTCATGCTCCGTCTCTCTCTGTCTCAAAAATAAATAAATGTTAAAAAAAAAATTAAAAAGTAGGAAGCAAATACTGACAGAAATTTAAGTAGAATTAATAAACCCAGCTTTGTAGCAGCAGATTTTAAAGCAACTTTTTAAAAAATTTTTTTTCTTAATGTTTTATTTTAATTTTGAGACAGAGAGAGACAGGGCAAGAACGGGGAAGGGTCAGAGAGAGAGGGAGACACAGAATCTGAAACAGGCTCCAGGCTCTAAGCTGTCAGCACAGAGCCTGATGCAGGGCTTGAACTCACGGACCAGACCACGAGATCATGACCTGAGCCGAAGTCGGACGCCCAACCAACTGAGCCACCCAGGCATCCCTAAAGCAACTTTTTAAAGATTTTGGTAAATCAAACAGACAAGTAACACTATACTTTAGAAAACTGGTATACTTAGATCATGATGAGCATTGATCAATACAGTTAGAAAACAATACCAAAAACAATACACTTAGAAAACAATTTTAAGCAATATTTGGGACAAAGAAGAAATCAAGATGGACAAAAATATAATAGTAAGGTAGAGTAGCCTGGAAGAGCACATTTAACCTTCTAATGGCCATGTAAAAACACCCTTGGCTCCTGGTACTCACACCATTGGAAGTCCTATATACACTGCATATGGGATTACTCTGTGTAACAAATGAGGTAAGGTACTGTATCACTTCCATGGTTAGATTATAAGAAGCCTTGCAGCTTCCACCTTGGTCAATAGGAATGATGATCTAGGGTAAGCCAGTTCCCATGTAAGAAGTATAATTACGCTGGGACCACCATGCTGTGGGAAATCCAAAGTTAACCATGCTTAGTGTAGACTAGGAGAGAGAGATGCTCAACTATCTCCTGGATGTTTAGGTTCTTCCTTGAGGTGTCAGAAATAGGGTTGCAGGTGTTTTCTTGGATGTCTGTCTCTCTGAGGCTTAAAGCTATCTCCAGTACTAGCCCCCATCTCACTGACATTGCATGTAAGAGTCCAATTTCTGGTCTAAATCAACGTATACAATTTTGAGATTAAAAATAAATTATTTTTTCAGCTACCAAATTTTGGGATCATTGATTATGCAGCAAGAGATAACTGAAATAACCCTATAACTGGAGATTAAACAGTCTTTAAAAACAAACCTAACAGCGAGCATCACTACATATTACATGATTAGTATTATTCAGATCATGTTTTGTGAATGTATATCAACATAATTAGAAAAACAATAGCAACAAATGATGCATTTAGAAGAAAAAGGCTGGAAACACTGTTCTATGTCTGGAAAAAAAAGAGAAAAATCAAGATGGAAGTTTTAACATATTTATAAATTAGTCACTTATAAAGCCAGTATAGAGGTTAAAATACAAAAGTAGGAGAATATCAATTATTTATATAAAAATTAAGGGATAAACAAACTAAAAAGATGCAAAATATGGTATCATATACATAAAACATGGAGGAGGAGAAAAATTTAATGCTTTTAGAATGTGTTTGAGCCTAAGCAACCATCAACTTAAAATACACTGCTATACACATAGGATATTATATATGAAACCAACAGCAACCAAAAATCAAAAACCTGTAATCGATAAACAAAAAATAAAAACAAAGGAATCTAAGTATAACTAACAAACCACAAGGGAAGACAGCAAGAGTAAAAGAAAGGAATGGAGAAGAAATACAAAAACAGTCAGAAAACAATGAGCAAAATGGCAGTAAATACATATTTATCAATAATTACTTTAAATAGAGTAGGTGCTCCAATCAAAACACATAATGTGAGTGAGTGGATAAAAAAACAAGACTCATTTGTATGCTCCCTATAAGAAACTCAGTTCACACCTAATGGCACACACAGACTAAAAGTGAGGGTTTGATTCCAAGCAAATCAAAGTGGAAAAAAGTATGGGGGGCAGGGTAGCAATACTAATATCAGACAAAAGAGACGTTAACACAAAGACTTTGATATACGGTAAGCCAGTTCCCATGTAAGAAGTATAATTACTTCTTATAATTCTTATAATATACAATATTATAATTATAATACTTGGCAAAAGAAAAAGAAGGACATTATGTAACAATAAAGGGATCAATCCAAAAAAAAAAAGGATATAACAATAGTAAATATCTGTGAACTCAACAAAGGGACAAAAACAATATGTAAAGCATACATTAACAGACATAAATGGAGATACCGATAGCAATCCAAAAGCAATAAGGGACTTTAATACTATACTTACATCAATGGACATTTCATCCAGACAGAAAATCAATAAATAAAATAGTGGCTATGAACAACACATTAGATCAGATAGACTTGAGATATATAGAGAGAGCATTCCATCTCAAAACAGCAAAATACACATTTTCTTCAAGTGAACATGGAGCATTCTTCAGGATAGATCACATATTAGCACACAAACAAGTCTAAATAAGAAGAATGCAATCATGTCAAGCATCTTTTCTGACCACAACACCACGAAACAGGCAATTAATTAGAAGTAAAAATTGAAAAAAAATGTGGAGGCTAAACAACACACTACTAAACAATCGATGGGCCAATGAAGAAATCAAAGAAAAAATTAAAAAATATATGGACATAAAGGAAAATACAATGGTCCCAAGTCTAAGAGATGTGGCAAAAGCAGCTCTTGAAAGTTTATAGCTCTTGAAAGTTTCTTCCTCAAGAAGCAAGAAAAATCTCTAACAACCCAAACTAAAGGAAATAGAAAGAGAACAAACCAAGCCCAAAGTTAGTAGAAACAAGGAAATAATAAAGATTAGAACAGAAATAAATGAAAAAAAGAGCTACAAATAAAATACTGGCAAAATCAGTGAAACCAAGAGGTGGTTTTGAGAAAAGATAGACAAAATTGATAAACCTTTAGCCAGCCCATCAGGAAAAAAAAAAAAAAAGAGAGAGAGAGAAGACTCAAATAAAATCATAAATGAAGGTGGAGAGGTAACAAGTGATACCAAAGAAATACAAAAAATTATAAGAGAACATAATGAAAAATTATTTGCAAACAAATTGAACAACCTAGAAGGAATGGCGAAATTCCAAAAAGATACAATCTCACAAAAGTGAATCAAGAAGAAATAGAAAATTTGAACACTTCAGTTAGTATTAACAAAATTAAATCAGCAATCAAAGAACTCCCAAAAAGCAAATGTCCAGGACCAGACAGCTTCACAAATGACTTCTACCAACACTTAAATAAAGGTTAATACCTATTCTTCTCAAACTGTTAAACAAAAAAAGAATAGGAAAAAAAACTTCCAAATTCATTCTATGAGGCCAGCATTACCCTGATACGAAAACTGGATAAAGACACCACATACATAAAGAGAACTACAGGCCAGTATCCCTGATGAACAAAGATGTAAGATTCCTCAACAAAATATTAATAAACCAAATCCAATAATATATTAAAAGGATCAATCACCATGATCAAGTGGGATTTAATCCAGAAACACAAGTGTGGTTCATTATCTCCAAATCAATCAGTGTGATACATCACATTAACAAGAGTTAAGGATAAAAACCATATAATCATCTCAAAGATGTAGAAAAGCATTTGACAAAATACAACATCCACTCATGATTAAAAACTCTCAACACAGTAGCAGAAAGATAAATTAAGAAAACTATTCCATTTACAGTTGCACCAAAAAGAATAAAATACACAGGAATAAACCAAAGAGGTGAAAGACCTACACTCTGAAAGCTATAAGCTGATGATGAATGAACAAGAAGACAGGGGCACCTGAGTGGTTCAGTAAGTTAAATATCTGGCTCTTGACTTCGGTTCAGGTCATGATCTCACATTTCATGGGTTTGAGCCTCTCAAGGGGCTCTCCTCTGGCAGCGCAGAGAATGATTGGGATTCTCTCTCTTGCTCTCTCTCTGCCCCTCCCCTGCTAGGTGCTCCCTCGCTCCCCCCCTCTCTCTCTCAAAATAAATAAACTTTAAAAAATTATTTAAAAAAATGAAGACAACACAAATAAATGGAAACATAGTTCATGCTCATTAGATTGGAAGAATTAATATTGTTAAAATGTCTATTAATGCCCAAAGCAATCTACGGATTCAATGTGATCCTTTTCAAAATACCAATGGTATTTTTTTTTTTTACAAAACTAGAATAAATAATACTAAAATTCGTATTAAACTACAAAAGACTTTGAATAGCCAGAGCAATCTTGAGAAAGATGAACAAAGCTGGAGGTACCACAATTTCAGATTTCAGGATATACTACAAAGCTACAGTAATCAAAAAAGTATGATTCAGGCACAAAACTAGAGGCAAAGAGCAACAGAGCAGAATAGGGAACACAGAAATAAATCCATGCTCATATGGTCAATTATTGTAGAACAAATAAGGCAAGAATATACAATGGAGAAAATACAGACTTTTCAATAAATGGTATTGGAAAAAGTGAACAGTCATATGGAAAAGAATGAAAATGGACCACTTTCTTACAACATGAAAAAAAATAAACTCAGACAGATTAAGACCTAAATGTGAGACCTGAATCCATAAAGCTCCTAAAAGAAAATATAGGTAGTAAACTCTTTGACATTGGCTTTACCAATATATGTGTGTATTTGTTTCCTCAGGTAAGGGAACCAAAGGCAAAAATAAATATTGGGACTATACCAAAATAAGAAGATTTTGCACAGTAAAGAAAACTATAAACAAAATAAAAAGATAACCTACTGAATGGGAAAAGATAGTTTCAAATGATATATTTCATAAGGGATTAATATCTAAAATATATAAAGAACTTATACAACTCAAACAAACTCTGATTAAAATGGTCAAAGGAATAAATAGACATTTTTCCAGAGAAGACATACAGATGGCCAAAAGACACATGAAAAAATGCTCAACATCACTAATCATCAGAGAAATGGAAATCAAAACCACAACAGGATATCACCACATACTGATCAGAATGACTTAGTATCAAAAAGACAAGAAATAACAGACACTGGCAAGGATGTGGAGAAAAGGGAACTCTTGCGTGCAGCTGGTAAGAATGTAAATTGGTTTAACTACTGTGGAAAACAATATGGAGATTCTTCAAAAATTAAAAATAGAAATATTTTTGATCCAATAATTCTACTACTGGGTATTTACCCAAGGGAAATAAAAACAACTACTTGGAAAAGATATGTGCACCCCTATGTTTATTGCAGCACTATTACAAAAAACTCATAGCCAAGATATGGAAGCAGCTCAAGTGTCCATCAGATAGATGAATGGATAAAGAAGATGTGGTACACACACACACGCACACGCACACACACACACACACACACACACACACAATGTAGTATTACTTAGCTATAAAAAGAATGAAACTTTGCCATTTGTTGACAACATGGATGGACCTAGAAGGTTTAAGGGTATGTGATATGTCAGATAGAGAGAGACAAGTATTATATGATTTCATTTGTATGTGGAATCTAAAAAACAAAACAAATAAACAAACAAACAAACAAACAAACAAACAGACTTTTAAACACAGAGAACAAACTGGTGGTTTTCAGATGGGTGAAATATGTAAAGAGCATTTAGAAGTACCACCTGTCATTTATAAAATAAGTCATGGAGATGAAAAGTACAGCATAGGGAATATAGCCAATAATATTGTAGTAATAGGGTGACAGATGGGCAACTATGCTTTGGTGGTGAGCTGCGAGTAATGTACAGGATTATGTAGTCACTATGTTGTACACCTGAAACTAATACAACATTCTATGTGAACTACACTTCAATGATAACGAAAAAAAATTGTAACTCGGCTATAAATAAAATATCATAGATTAAACTCATGTGGTACAGCTTTTGCATAGTTATAGATAGAAGCAATTTTATTGCCTTAAGTTTTCACAGTTTTAAAAAGCAAGAAAGGGTGATAATTAATGAATTAAATGAATCAGGGTCCCTGTTGGGGGATATAAAACATACCAGAAATGTGAAGAGGGAACACTTAATGTAAAAAATTGTGAACTGAAAAAGTAAGTTGTTGAAGGGTAAAAGTGACCTTTAAGATATAACAGAGAGCATAGCTATGGAAAGCAGCTGCTTCCCTTAGAGCTGGTGGAAAAATGAACAAGGAAAAAAACTTAGAAGAGAAACTCTATAATGATAAAACATAGACCTCTGAGAGATGGCAAAGTGTTCTAAAAGCACACAACCTGTCATGGCAGTTGCTGGAGGCCACTCTCCAGGACTGGAAGAGCATGCCCCCGTGGTGGTGAAGAACACTCCTAGGAGATCAGCAGCACACTGAACTGACTGCTATTGCTGGGAAGGTGCAGGGGCATGCCACAGACCAGTCCACCTGCTACTGTGGAAAGCAGAAAGAACCAAATGCCTTCTCCTTCCTTCAGCCCTGCAGTCTCCTTCTTGTGTCCCTCACCATCAGAGTGTAACATAGAGGCACCTGGAAAAGGAGACTTTTGCTTTGCAGAGTCCATCTTTCAGCATCACAAAGGAAGGTAAAAGAAGGGAGATTCCGCACTGAGACCTAATAATGAAAAACAGATATACTGAGGATTCAATAGAAAAAGAAACGGTAGAATAAGGATCAAGAAACTAAAACGAAGGAAATATGGCAGATAAAAAAATAAAAGTAAAATAAAATAGAGTAGCAATCGATGCAATAAATTTTATATTGACAAAACTAATAAAATTAATAAACCTCAGGGAATCTTAGGAAAATAAGTATGCATACATGATATGACTACAGATAAAGCCAAAAATGAAAAATATAAATATATATTAAACAATGTCATGTCAGTAAATTTGAAAACTTACATGCAATGGACTAGATTCTGAAAGATACAAGTTACTATGACTGATTAAAAAAGAAAGAGATCATTTAAGTTATCCTATAATCTTTAAAGAAGTGGAATAGTACTTGAAAATTTCCCCCACAAAAATATTAGACCAAATGAGTTCAACCAGCATTGAATGAACAAACAACTCAAATCCTAAACAGTTTCTTTCATAAAGTAGAAAAAAAAAAGCGTAATGCATCCCAAGTATTTTCTATTAGTTGGAAAGTGTTGATAGGAACTGAGAATAATCAGATAAAGACAGCATAAGAAATGAAAACTAGACATCCCTTTCCTTCAACAGCATATGAACAAATATCCTAAACAAATTATTACAAAATGAAATATATAACAGAAAAACTCCAGAACCAAAGTATACATTAGAATAGGATGTAATAATTAATTTTTAATAATTTTAATATACTTATTGAATGAGCTACTTATCATGCAGTAACTTAAATGAACAATGGCTATAATTTAAACCATTGAGAAATTTCAAAAACAATGTTGAGTAAATAATGTAAGTCATATAAAAACATATACACTATGATGTTTTTATTTGGGCCCTGATTCTTTTTTTTTTTAATTTATTTTGAAAGAAAGAGAGACAGAGACAGAGAGGGAGACAGAATCCCAAGCAGGCTTCATGTTGTCAGCACAGAGTCTGACACAGGGTTCGAACCCAAATGATGAGATCATGACTCAAGCTGAAATCAAGATTCAGGTGCTTAACTAACTGAGCCAACTAAGCACCCTGGGCCCTGCTTCTTTATTTTTTTAAATTTACATCCAAGGTGGTTAGCATATAGTGCAATAATGATTTCAGGAGTAGAATCCAGTGATTCATCCCCTACATGTAACACCAGTGCTCATCCCAACAAGTGTCTTCCTTAATGCTGCTTGCCCGTTTAGCCCATCCCTCCAGCAACCCTCAATTTGTTCTCTTTTGTGTTTTCTCCCCGCTCCCCTTCATTGTAGTAGGTTGAAGAGGGGAAGTAGTGACAGTGGTTGAGAGCCACCACTGTTTGCATTAGCTCTCAAGTCTCTTTCTTTGCCCATAATGACAAAGTTGAAAGTTGAATGTGTGTGTGAGTGTGTGTGTACATATACAAAAAAACCTGCCAATTTATCTATGGAAATTTTAAAGTTTTGCTTTTTTAAAACTTTAAGTCCATGTTAGTTAACATATAGTGTAATAATGGTTCCAAGAGTAGAATTTAGTGATCGATCAATTACATACAACACCCAGCATTGATTCCAACAAGTGTCCTCCTTAATGCCCATCACCCATTTAGCTCATCCTCCTACCAACTTCCCCTCCAGCAACCCTCAGTTTGTTTTCTGTATTTAAGAGTCTCTTACAGTTTACCTCCCTCTCTGTTTTTATCTTATTTTTATCTTATACATTCTAGTTCCACCCACGTTGTTGCAAATGGCAAGATTTCATTCATTTTTGGTCACCAAGTACTATTCCATTGTATATACATAACCACATCTTCTTTATCCATCCATCAGTCAGTGGACATTTGAACTCTTTCCATAATTTGGCTATGGTTGATAGTACTGCCATAAACACTGGGGTGCATGTGCCCCTGTGAATCAGCATTTTTGTATCCATTGGATAAATACCTAGTAGTACATTTCCTGGGTCAGAGGGTAGCTCTATTTTTTAATTTTTTGAGGAACTTCCACACTATTCTCCAGAGTGGCTGCACCAGTTTGTCTTCCCACCAAAAGTGCAAAAGGTTCCTCTTTCTCTGCATCCTTGCCAACATCTGTTGAAACTGTGCTTTCTAAACTGAAACTCAAGTAGATTTGGTATACACACACATATACACACACACAGACATCTTTACTTCGTCTCTGAGATCTTGGAGCCTCGTCAGTGCCTACGGTAGCAAGACAGTGCTCTCTCTGTGAAGGAAATGAATTTTGGATTGTGCCTCCTAAGGGCCAATAACAATTGAGAAATTAAAGAAAATGGTAGAATCTGAGAAATTCTAGAATTTAGAATTCACATGGGATGCCCTCCTAGAGTTCATTTCAGCCTCTGCATATACATAAGTAGAGGCAGAATTGACTGCCAATGTTAACATCCCCACAAAGATACAGAAGTGCTTTTACTCAGTGCTATAGACTTTCAAGGTACATCAAAATTAATAGGCAAAGCCTCTCAGCACGTAAGTCATGACTCTACATGCAAGCCATTTTCACTTATCTGGATGTGTTTTGCCGGTGTGCTGTTTGTTTTTGCTTTTGGTGGGGATCAGAAAGCAACTACTAGGACCAAAATGTTGCTGACTTCTAATTTTAAAACTTTGCCCAATATTAATAACATACTTCCATATTTTCTGTTGTTTCCTCTCACCTATCCTATGATAAAGCACTTCATTGTGTTAGCACAGAAAAAAATAAGAGCAGCAGTGTGAAGCTACATTCTCAAGATAGTACAAGTCCCTTGGGAAGCAAGAGTAATGGTCTTGGTCTTTGATATACAATCCAATGTCCCAAGTATGAGATTTTATTAAGCAGACTTTGGAGTACTTCCCTTTGCTTTAGGTTCCTTATGAGTGTGATCAGTTATCATGGTGAGGTGGTCAAAAGTTTCTAAATAATTGCCTTCATTTTTCTCTGTGTACTTATGCTATTACCTAAACCTAGAGAATTTTTTTGTGTGGCTCAAAGAAAATACCGTTACATCTGATTAAGTTCAAGATGCAACACTGACTTTATCTTTTCCTTTTTAATGAACCCAGTATTCAAACTGCCTCCTTTTTCTTTCTTTCCCATTACCTTACAGACCTGTGAGAGCAGTAAGTAGGAAAATGCTGTACTCGGAATTTAGGAGCTTTGCCTGCAATAACTTTACTTTGTCTGCACCAGCCAAGAACACAGGACTCTAGGGATTTGCCTCCAAAAGCAAAAGCAATTCTCGTCAGGATTATATAACCAAGGCCTGAAGGATCATAATTGGCAATTTATGGAGTAAAGCCTTTGCTACTTTCACTTATTTATTTATTTTTAAAATCTTAATAACTATTTTCAGGATGTGCTTTTTCTAAATTTCCATGGCTGATTTCTTTTTTCTTTTAGCCACTGTGGAAGACAGTATGGACGTTCCTCAAAAAATTAACACTGGAACTACCATATGATTCAGTAATCACTACTTGGTCTTTACCTCAAGAAAATGAAAACCCTAATTCGAAGATATATGCATCCCTGTGTTTACTGCAGCATTATTCACAATAGCCAATTTATGGAGGCCACCCAAGTGTCCATTGGTAGATGAATGGATAAAGAAAAAGTAGTATATATAAAATGGAATATTATTCACCCACAAAAATGAAGGAAATCTTGTCCTTTGCAACAACATGGATGGAACCAGAAAGTATAAATTCTAAGTGAAATAAGGCAGAGAAAGACAAATACCACATAATTCACTCATATGCGGAATTTAAGACACAAAACAAATGAACAAAGGGGAAAAAATGAGACAAAATAAAAAGCAGACTCTCAACTATAGAGAATAAATGGGGAGGTGAATAGGGAGATGGGGATTAAGAGTACACTTGTGGTGAAGAGCACTGAGTAACATATGCAATTGTTGAATCACTATACTGTACACCTGAAATTAATATAACACTGTATGTTAATGACATTGGGGTTAAAATGTAAACAAAAAAAACATTTAAAAATTTAAATCCATATGCCTTGAGGGACATAGTGGTAAAAATCTGGAACCCAGCATACTTTTCTAAATGTTGATATCTAATGCAGAGATGATTATTGTTATTGATCCCCTATGTGTAAAAAAATTTCAATGAGGCACACAAATCAGAAAATTTTACTGTTTATAGGGATATTTATAGTCACATGGAAATATTAGATATATATGTTTTGATTGAACAGATAGATACTGAATTCCCAGAGACAGCAGTGTCATTTAAACTGAGACTGACAGATAAAAGGGGTCTAGCAAGGCACATCCCTTTAACACACAGAGAGATGGGAAAATATTTTCCAGCACTCTCTCTAATGTCACCTTTCAGACAAAACCTTCTTTGGTTCTCTCCATCCAAATAGTGCCTTCAAGCTAAAATTTCTCCTTTACTTTTCATTCTACCATCTTATCATTTATCATAATTTAGTTCTTCATATGCATCTATGATAGTTTAATTCTCTCTCTATTGCTAGACTGTGAATTCCACAAGGGCAAGTGCCGTATGTGTTTTATTTATTAGTATATAGTCTATATGGTATATTGGTATAGAGTACAGTGCCTGGTAAATAATAGGTGTTCCATAAATGTAAGTAAAAAGATAAAAGACTATATATTACATTGCAAGTGTAGCTATCATTTATTGAGCACTTACTATCTGCCAAGCACTTTAAGACATCTTATTTAGTCCTCTAACCATGTTCTAAAATAGACATTATCTTAATTTTATGGATGAGGCAACTTAAGATCTGAAATTGTAAGTAAACTGCCTAAGACCTGATAACTAGTTAGCAGCAAAATTGCGATCTGAACCTCAAGTTCAGTCACTGTTGTTGTTGTTGTTGTTGTTGTTGTTGTTGTTGTTGTTTTTGCTGGGGGTGGCTATACTGCCTGCCCTCCTTCTCTCCTCCCTCTCTTCCTTCTTTTCTCCCCACTTCCTCTCTTGCTCCCTCCATTCCTTTGTTCCTTTTTTCTAATACTTTACAAATACAAAAGCATATATAAATATTATATAACATTATATATATAATATATATATTTATATAACATTTTGCAGGTGTAAGAATATCAATGAGACAAATGCTTCTGATCCTACCACCAAGGTTAAGACCAATGGCTTTGAAATAACTATGTGTCCTTCCCTTATCACAGTCACCTCTTTCATCCTAAATATGCATGCCAGTCATTTCCTTGTTCTATTATTTTTGATTATAAGTAAAACCATAGTGTATTACAGAGGACAGATGCAGAGGGATTTTTTATCAATTCCTTCTTTGAGGTCAGAATTACCTTCATACCAAAACCAGGCAAAGACAGACCAGTATCTCTCATCAACACAGATGCAGAAATCCTCAAGGGATATTAGCAAATTAAATCCAACAATATGTAAAAACAATTATACACCATGACCAAGTGAGTTTTTTCCCAAGCATGCAAAGCTGGTTCAACATTTGATAATCAATTAATATAATCCATCACATCAAAAAACTAAAACAATAACAACAAAACAAAACACATGATCAAATGACAATGGAGGAGGGATTATTCCTTAGATAATCAGAGGAACCTTACCCAAGAAGGTGGTCTGGAGTGAGAATGACATCCCAAAACCCATTTTCTCATTTGTAAAATGGGGCTAGTCACAATACTTCTCTCAGAAAGATTTTGTAAGAATTCTATGAGGCACTAAACATAGTGGCTGACCGAGGATGGTCTTGAAATTGACATAGTCATTAATACTTTTTTAAAACTTATATTCTTTTTTATTAAAAATGTTTATTCATTTTGAGAGATAGAGAGAGAATGAGCAGGGGGACGCAGAGAGAGAGAGGGAGAGAGAATCCCAAGTGTGCTCTGCACTGACAGTGTAGACATGGGGCTCCATCTGACGAAAGGGAAGATCATGATCTGAGCTGAAATCAAGAGTTGGATGTTTACCCAAGTGAGCCACCCAGGTGCCCCTAAAAATTATATTCTTTTTTATTTTTACTTTTCTTTAATGTTTATTTATTTTTGATAGAGAGAGACAGAACACAAGCAGGGGAGGGACAGAGAGAGAGAAGGAGACACAGAATCTGAAGCAGACTCCGGGTTCTAAGCTGTCAGCACAGAGCCAGACACGGGGCTCGAACCCATGAACTGCGAGATCATGACCTGAGCCAAAGTCGAATGCTTACCCGACCGAGCCACCCAGGCACCCCCCAAAAATTATATTCTTGATTAATTCCTGAAATCAAGATTCAAGTCAAATGATAATCACAGACATTAGAATACGATGCCCCAGGGAGCTTCAAGAACTGGTCAGCTACACTGAAGGAAATCCTTCTATTGGAAAACTATACTTCCCATAGCCTGTCTTTTGCTCTGTCAGTGCCACACTTGTGCTCAGAGTTCTCACCAGCAGGAAACCAAAGGTACATGAGCGGAGGTTTGTATTTGTGTCCACGACTAAGGCTGTGGTCTGAAAGGGTAAAATGACACTCAGTAAAAAACTGTGCCTACATGCAGCAGGGTCTTTTCTCATGTAACAGTGGTAAGGAAGAGCCTAGGGTTGGTCTTTAGAGAATAATTCAAAGAAATGTCTGCTTTGTTGAACGGGAAATATGTTGGCCCAAGCAGATGATATTCACATTGCAGCCCTAGCTAGATTGTTAACAGTGTTATAAACTTGAGCAAGTTATTTCAATTTCTGCATGATACTTTGCTTACACGATATAATACTTTCCATACTCATTTTGCAGAGGCTGTCTGATTTTAAGAATTAACTACTCATTACAAACAAATTGGAAAATATAGAGAAGTATAAAGAAGAAATATATCCACCCCAAAATCAATCTTCCAAACATATGCACAATTAAGATTTTGTTGTAAATTCATTTTTTCAACAATTAATTTATTATGGGCCTACCATGTGCCACTGTGATTTCAACTTTGTTAAATGGGTATATATTTACATACGTAATTTAAAAATGTAAAATGGTTATGGCTGTGTTCCTTTTCATTTAAGCTCGAGCCTCATCGGACTGGCTTTTGAAAACATATTTCTTATGGGGTGCACAACGATGGCTCAATTAAGAGGCTATATGATAAATAATTATTCTAATTTATCACTCATCTCCTGAAGGTATTTAGGTTGCTTGTCATATTTCTCTTCATTCTTATAATTTCAGTCTCCAAGTATTTTCTTAGGGTAGTGCTCCAGATGTTATCTTATTGGATAAACAGGCTGGGGCATTTTTTAGGCTCCTGATGACGTTTCAAGTAGGATATAGAAGTTTTTGTTTCCTTCAGTAATGTATGAGGGTGGCATTCTCCCAACTCTTATATTTAGCATCTACACACAGACAAAGAAATGACCATGCAGAGCAAAGTAGCAGGTTCCAGGCTTTCACCCCTGCATTCATTTGGAAACATTGTGGAGTGAGGCAGACCCCTCAGCATGGGAGCACCGATATAGTCTCACGTAACAGACATCAGGCTTCGAGGCTCTCGCTCAAAGTAGGCACTCCATCAGTACTGCTGATGATGGCTGCACAGAGCAGATGGTGGTAAAGGGAAATACCGAGTAAGAAAGAAAAAAAAAAAAGAACCACAGAGCAAGGTTTTCTTTTCTTTTAGCCAGATCTTCTGTGGTTGAATATATCTGCTGTATTTCCATTGAAAATGCAACATTTGGGTTGGTGTGAAAATCTGTGTCAGGAAATGCCCCCAAGAGAACAAAACATGTACCAGGTGATAATGGATGTTATTACTGGAAGCAACATTTGTCTTTTTTTCTCTCTCTCTCTCACTCAACCATAGTAAATTTTAATATGTGTGTCAGGTTTCCTGCAATTTATATAAAATGAAACTCTTTGGGGAAGAGAACACACAGTGTCCATATGATTTCACGGTGCAGCCTCACCTTAGATCTAAAGCTCATGTCAGCTGCTCGTACCTTCTCCTGCGGAGATGTCAACAGAACAGGCTGGTTCAGAATAAATGTGTCCCTGTGACTGGTACGTGTGATGGACCTGGCTGTGCTTCTGCTTTCAGAAATCACCCCCTTCTGTGATCACAAGAAAAATAGGCCCATCTTTTAAGACAGGCATAATTTTTGCTTCACTGAACTGCTTCTTAAATTTGTTTTGGGGCTTAAAATCTATTGGTTAATCTTTGTGGCATATCTTATTATGCAATAAAGTTCAATGTATACTGGTTCTCGAAACAGGCCCTGAGGTCTAATGGAATATGTTAAGTTCTCGAAACTTTCAAAGTCAGATACTTATTTCTTTTATTTTTTTCATCTTTTTGATTTGCCTTTCCCAGAAATCATTCGTTTGCCATTTTGCCACTTGAGGGGGGAGATATATGTTTGGTGGTGCCATGAAATACACCACCAAGAGACAGTCAGCATCTGGACTGCAGAAGCCAGAATGGGAGAGGATGTCAAACTAAGGTCTATGAGTAAGAGTTGAAAGGACCGTGACTCTGCGGCCTGGATAATCCAGTTTGGGACAGGGGGAGGAGTGGCATGCCTACGTTCAGAGAGATGAAGTGCAGTCAGGTGAAGACATGAAGCTGCTTATGTTGTATGGGTTCACCTTCCCAAATCTCTCTCCAATCTTTCAACTTCTCCCTATCTCAACTTTTCACCACTCTAGTGTAAGCCATTTTCACCTCTTGCCTGCACCATGACCATAGTCTCATAATCTATCTCCCTGTTTCCCTTTTGCTCCCCTCCAAGTCATGTCTTTCCTCTGCTTATAACCCTTTATAGCTGCACATCAGTGCATGTAAAGATGAAGTTTGAGTTTCCGATGGCCTCCTTATCCTGAAAGATCTTGTGCTTCCTCTCCCTCCAACCACATCTTGCCCCTTAGTCTTTTCCTCAGCCACCATGGAATTCTCTGAGGAAGATGATCCTCAAGTGCCCATGGTTTCATGCAGCCTCAGCAGCATATCAGTTTTGCAATCGTGAGATACATTTTTCCTTTTGCTTGGAACCACCCTTCCTTCTTCAAGAACTCCACTGGCTCTCCTCCCTGTATCATCTAACCCTTACTCTTTCTTTAGACTTCACACACACACACTCCTCCTTTCTTGTCCAAGTTCCGCCCTCAGTTATGAGTTCTAATGGCACCATCTACCTCCTGTCTAGTGCTTTTCTTATAATTATATACACAGTAGCTATTTTCACAGCTGCCCTGACCACTCTGTGGAAGAAGAGATGGCTTCTCTTACACATTGCTGTACTGTGCCCCTCATATGCATTCACAGAGCTAGCTCGGTGGCTAACACATTGTAAGATGCTTACTTATGAATATGTGTGAGTGAGAGAATGAATAGAACACTAAAAGGAAGTTTATTTCCCGCATATGCAACAACTCCAACAATGAAAATTGTTAGAAGATAGACCAGACTATCATGTATATTGCAGGAGGGGTCTTCTACTATGAGAGTAATGCAATGGATATGAAGTATCAAGTGGGACAATTGGACTATACTCTTTTTTTAAAAAAAATTAACATTTATTCATTTTTGAGCAACAGAGCATGAGCGGGGGGAGGGCAGAGAGAGAGTGAGACACACAATCTGAAGCTGGCTCCAGGCTGTGAGCACAGAGCCTGATGCAGGGCTTGAATCCATGAACCATGAGATCATGACCTAAACTGAAGTTGGACGCTCAACGACAGAGCCACCCAGGCGCCCCCGGACAATAGTCTTTAATTGCTCTCTAAACTCAGTAATTCTATGATTTATAAAGTATTTTAAAATATTTTTTTGAGGGGGGAGGGAAAGTAATTCTGATAAAAAGCTTAGCAAGGAAAAGATTAAATATTTGGTCAAACATGAATGTTTGAATGTCTGTATTTCCAATTTACATGGAAAGATTTGTGTATGTTTGGAGGCTATATAGCTGAGCAGTGATGTGGATGACATTCATTCATTCATTATTTATGCATTCATTCAACAAGTATTCTTCTGGGGACACAGGAGAGAATAAGAAAATAAGATCCCTCCTCTCAAGCATCTTCTATACAAATGGACATAAACACAAAATATATGAATAAATAAGAAGTAAGTAATGGACAATGATAATGGGGGTGGGTGTGTGGCTTCCATAGAGTAATCAGAGAAGCCTTATTGATGGTGCCAGCATTTAGGATGAGATTTGAATGACAAGAAGGGGAAGATGTGTAAAGAGGTGAAGGAAGAGAATGAAGGTCAGAGTGCACCCCTAGACAAAGGACCTAAGGCGAAAACAAGCCTGGCATGTTGGAATGGGAAAATAAATGCCAGCATTATGATTCGGTCTGAAGAAGAAAAATATGGCACATGGTGGGGCTGCAGAGACAGGTGAGACCAGATGAAGCTGTGATGAGGAGAATGAATTTTATCCAAATGAAATGGGCCGTCATGGAGGTTTTGAGGAGAGAAGTCCCTCCTCAGATTTGGGGGGGGGCACCCTGGGGCTCACTGCAGTTCCCTCTGGTTTTCCTCATACACATTTCTCCTCTATTCCTAGCTCTTGTGTTACCCAAACCTATTCCAAATCAGTATCTTTTTAAAAGTACTGGCTTAAAGAAAAGTATTTTTAGAAGCTGGGAACATTGTGTAAAACTTATACTTTAAAGAGGTAACCAAAAAAAGATATCTAACTGATGTGTCAACTTGTACATTTTAAAGCCCCCTGCCCTCTTTGATGTACCTATAAAGAAGTCATGTTTTCTTCCTTAAGACCTTTTATATAGAAGGTAAACCTCATACAGAGTAAAATAAGTCAGCTCCATCCTGCATGACTATAAAATGGAGTATTACTAAGCCATAAAGTAGGATGAGATCTTGCCATTTGCAGCAATGTGGATGGAACTAGGAGATATTAGGCTAAGTGAAACAAAACAGAAAAACAAATGCCATGTGGTTTCACTTATATGTAGAATCTAAAAAATGAAATAAATGAATAAACAAATAAAAAATAGAGTCAGACTTATAAATACAGAGGAAATAACTGATGATTGCCAGAAGGGAAGGATGTTGGGGACGGGCAAGACGAGTGAAGGGGGGTGGGAGACAAAGGCTTCTAGTTATGGGACGAGTAAGCCCCGGGGATGAAAGGTACAGCACAGGGAGCCTGGTCAACATGACTGTAACACACTGTATGGTGACAGATGGTAGTTACACTGGTGGTGAGCCCAGCATTACATATAGAACTGGTGAATCACTATGATGTACATCTGAAACCAGTGTCACATTGTGTGTCACCTATATTGAAAAAAATTCCAGTCCCTCCCAGTATTTCTGAATATTTCCAGGGAGTGCTTCTATGTCCTGGTTGGTTTTCTCCATTCTTGCTCTGAACTATTGCTTCTAGTCCCTCCCCTGTTGCTTTTGGAAGTTATGTCTTTACCTTCCCTGGTCATTTAACTGTCTTCCCTTTGTTTTGCCTTAAAACACTGACATAGCCCCTTCTTTCACTCCCAAGACAGTACTAATAAGAGACTAAAACCAAGTTGGGGCGGATAATAAACTTTACTTAAAACCTGAAGATATTATGAAGTCATATCAATTCAGAAAGCTAGATGTTACTGCCCTGAAACTACTCATTTTTCCTCGGTGGCAGAAAGCTTCTTCTTGGCTGTTGTTGGCGATGGGCCCAGACTGTGGTCACACTGATGAACGCCCTTTCCTATTTCTCTCATTTTTCTCTTCTCCCAGTATCATGATCTGAAATGTTTGTTTCTTGGCCTGCTGAGGGAAATCTGTGATGCTTTTTCAAGCTTCCTTGTTACTGGATGAATTACGCGCTCTCAAAATTCATGTCCTGAAGTCCTAATACCCAGGACTTCAGAATGTGACTGAATTTGGATATATGGCCAGAGGCAGTTAAGTTAAATGAGGCCATTAGGGTGGGCCCTAACCCAACAGGAGGCATGTCCTTATAAGAAGATGGAACACACACAGAGGGAGAACGCCACATAAATAGGAAGAGTGTCACATCCAAGCCAAGGGCAGAGGTCTCCGAAGGAACCTCTAAGCAGATGCTTAGATCTTGGGCTGTTAGCCTCCAGCAAGTGAGAAAATAACTTTGTGTTTTTAAGCCCCCCAATCTGTGGTGCTTGTTATAGTAGCCCTCGCAAATATGTACAACCGTCCAGTCTCCTTCCCATACTTCTGCCAATGGCTTTCAGGGTCGTACTGTCCCTCAGTAAGACATTCATGTGGTCATTAAACCAAACACTTGTCACCACAGTCTGAAGGGCCCATATTACATTATCTCTATTCGTGGCCAAACTGACTAATATCAAACAGATATGTGAATGGCAAGTAATATGACCGAGAGGACTCTCTAAGTGATCCCTTGCAGGAAAAGGAAGATTCTGCCCTAGCGACTTATTCCCATCTCCCAGAAAGTTTTTGGCATTCTAGGAGCAGCCAGATTACCTCATGTTTTTAGCCATCACTGCCTTAGAAGTATTGATGCGTGGCCTCAGAGTACTCCACTGATTTTCTTTACAAACCCAGACTTGAGTTAATGCTCTTCTTAAGCTCTAAAAGCACCCATTTACAAATATTGATGTTCTGCGTGTGACGATCAGCCCAGAGCTTTTCACACCTCACTGTCAGTGTCCTCCAACACTGCCAAAGTCAGCCCAAGCAAACTTGTGGCCACTCAGGCTGCCTGAGCAATGCACAGGGATGTGTGGCTGCCTTCTCCACCTAACCGGCACGTACAGCAAGAGGAGCAGCCCCTCACACCTGAGCCATCCAACGGGGCCAGTCTAAATTCCACATCTTTATCAAAAACGTACAGAACTATTTTTGTGCCAAGCCGTATGCTAAGAACCTGAGATATTTTATCCCGTTTGGTTCTCGTCACAATCTTAAAATGTAGGAGCCATATTTTACAGATGAGGAAGTAGATGCTTGGAAGATTTCTGTGGCTTACCCAAAGTCATAGTAGGTAGTAAAAGGTAGTGCTGGGTTCATGTACCGTGTGCCATGAAGTCCCAGCTTTTGATCTTCTTATAAGGCTTAACTGTGGCCTTTATAGATTTCTTCAACCTTCACTCATCCCACACTTCTCTAAACTCCCGTGCTAAATACTTCTAGACCCACTCCGCACTTAATTGTGGTTCACTTTGAGCTGCTCTCTGTTTACTTAATTCATGCCTGTCTGGTGCCGCCAGTTATGTTACAGCTCTTCTGTGACAGAAACAGTACTTACAGCTATATATCATGTTCACTTTTATTTACAGAGTCTCACCTTTGTGGAAACTTAATGTTTCTGATTTCCTAGGTGCTCGGAATCCAAAGATTCTCCCTTGGAATCTTTCACAGTAATAAACACCCAAAGGGGTCATTTGGTAGAAATCACTTCAGGGGCAATAAAATACAGAGGTAAGAATTGTGGCCCAATTCTCAAATTATCACAATTCCGGTCTTAACTCTGAGCTCTTGGTAGTTGTTGGCCCTAAATGAAAAACTTTACCTTCTCTGAGCCTTAGATTCCTTATCTATAAAACGAAGGTGGTAAATACCACTCCACTAGCCTGCTGTGAGAATTGGAGGTAAGACTAGGTCTGAAAATGTTAATAAATTGTAGAGTGCTCTTCACATGCAAGAGATTATATTCTTCAACACTGCTAGCTTTATTATCAGTATTGACCAGCAATGAAAGACATCTCTCAGTAATCTTACTTTCTCCATAAAAATGTGGTGGTCTACAAAGTTCTCTCTTGTTTTAACACTCTGTCAATTCCTCTTTATGGTGATGGTGAGAATGTGTGGGATTGGCTGGGAAGGGGGTGAGGGCTGTGTGGGCAAGACCTTCCAAAGTGAGAAATGATGCCTTACTTTCAAAGGGCTTATCACTCACATCCCACTTGCCAGCAACAGGATCACATCTCACGTGGGGGCTGTCTGTGTCTTCAGAGAAGAGGTGGGGTGGTTATATGACTCACGTTGTCACCACTGCAGATGGAGAAATGCCACTCTCCAAGAGTTTACGATTCTAATGACTCTGTCCTGCACCTCATATGTCTATGTCAGTTCACAACTGTATGCTGATGCATTTGAACACTTATCTCAACCAGGAAAAAATAAAATCTGAAGATAAGTATTTTCTCACTTATCTTTCTTCCAAAGTATAATTTTTTTTCAAGATACCTTCACTATGCCTTAAAACACAACTTCCTTGGTATTTCTCCCTTTTGACAAAGAAAGTAAGAATAAGGGCATGTTTAACGGAGGTGGAAATGGAATAAACATATTCCCAAAATCACTGTTACTATGCAGTTTTATTTAACACCTAACAGAAGTTCCAAGAGTGTTAAAAGGGTCTGGATATTTCCCCCAATGGCATTAGGTATAAACATGAAGGTGTTTATGATTCTGTGTTCCTTGACCTTGTTGCAGCTTAAAGTCTTGAATAAATTGAAGCAAAGTAGGCCACGCGATCACAGGGGCTTGGCTTCTTGGTGACAGTTTTAAAGAAATAACTTTTACTGCTAAAGGGCTCAGAAAGTAAAAGTGTCTTTTCTACAGAGAAAATAGTTCTTAAATATTTAAAAATGGCAAATTTCTCCCCAGATGTCAAGAACTGGAAAGGTCACAAGAGTTGGGAGGACTTTGGGGACCACAGCACTCATGAGTACTGGTTATTCTTCCTTGAATTAACTTTCAAACACAGATTATTTCACAGACTATTCAATTTCTTGCCCATTAAACTGCAGAGGCTCCAACATATCTGTGAAAAATAGCCCACAGTATTTTGTCTGGATTCCAAGATCCTCCACAGTTTGTCACCAAACCATCTCTCTGGTTATATCCTTTTCTCTAGTCTTCTAAGTATCCTATATTTTCGCTAATAAAAGTCACCCATCATTTTC
This sequence comes from Prionailurus bengalensis, assembly GCF_016509475.1. NCBI lineage: Eukaryota > Metazoa > Chordata > Mammalia > Carnivora > Felidae > Prionailurus > Prionailurus bengalensis. The sequence continues at coordinate 121,218,820 of NC_057343.1, read as the reverse complement.
TTCAACTATTCAAGCAATTTCACACCTCCTTGCCTTTTATCCCTAGTGTCCCCCCAGCTTGGAACAGTTTTCTAGGTATTGAAACCTTTTTAATTCTTTAGTTCCCAGTGAAATGCCACTTTTCCCACAGCATTTTTCTTGAGTTCCCAAATGGAATATTCTTCCCATATTTAATATTTAGCAGTTCATTTTACTACCATTATTATTTCATTCTGACTTGCTTAGACATTATGAAGGCCCTATCTCCAGTCCCTTTTTTGAAAACAAATATTTTATTTTATTTTATTTTTTTTTTTTAATTTTTTTTTTCAACGTTTATTTATTTTTGGGACAGAGAGAGACAGAGCATGAACGGGGGAGGGGCAGAGAGAGAGGGAGACACAGAATCGGAAACAGGCTCCAGGCTCTGAGCCATCAGCCCAGAGCCCGACGCGGGGCTCGAACTCACGGACAGCGAGATCGTGACCTGGCTGAAGTCGGACGCTTAACCGACTGCGCCACCCAGGCGCCCCGAAAACAAATATTTTAATCAAGTGGGTTGAACTCATTTGTTGAATCATTCATCCACTGAACAAAAAATGAATTGATTCATATTAATAAACAAGTGTCTCTGTGTCTTGATTAATTCCTACTCAAACATGTATTACAGTATCTGCTTTCCCTTTTTGATCATCAGCTATGTGAGGACCAAAAGCACATGTTATTCAGCTTTCAATTCCTTAGTTTATTTTAACTGGTGGGTACTTTATAAACATGGTATGGATGGATGGCTGGATGGATGGCTGGATGGACAGATGGATGGATAGATGAATTAGAATGTGAATTAGAATTATGAATTCAGAATATTATCTTTTCCTTGGCTTAAGACAATTACTTTTGCTTGGAATCATTGCAGTATGTGTACTGAATACGTGTTACTTTTGTCCTTTTTGTGTGTTTCATAGCCTTTTATTTGGGGAACTTTTAACTCATTCCATAGTAACCCTGTTTGGTCCATGAGGCTCAGATGGGCTTATTCATTCCCAAATGTTGGCACATTATCTAGGCCTACACAATATTCCATGTATTCAAGTGCAGATATTGATTCAGCAATAGAAACAAGAACAATTAGACTTTTTCCAAGGCACTGGGCAAGGTTAGTGGGAGAGACTCTCTCTTCTGGGAGATTATAAGTATAAAGTTAATGTGAATTAGAGCTACAACAGCCTTTGTTCCACCATCAGAGGAATAGCTTATATAAGAATAAAGCCAGGCTGGGGCACCTGGGTGGCTCAGTTGGTTAAGCATCTGACTTGGGCTCAAGTCATGATCTCACACTCTGTGAGTTTGAGCCCCATGTCAGGTTCTGTGCTGACAGCTCAGAGCCTGGAGTCTATTTTGGATTCTGTGTGTGTGTCTCTCTCTCTCTCTCTCTCTCCCTCTCCTTCCCTTTACCCCCTTTCTTTCTTAAAAATAAATAAACATTAAAAAAAGAATACAGCCAGGCTGAAAAAAGTAGAATTGAAGGACAGAGAGAAAAAAATTGCAAATATTGTGTTTGAATCATGAGATCTAGCCAAGCCTGTAGCTCACTTCTCAAGATGTGGATAAATAAATTCTCGTATGTGTTTTTTACATTAGTTAATATTCAATTACTGTTGCTTAGAAGCAAATGAATTTTAATTAACAGGAAAATCTAAAGAAAATATCCCAATATTCTCACTTTTAAAAATAAACACTTGTATCTCTTAGGACAATCACCATAATTGAATAGAAATTCAGCTAGCTACTAGGATATGAAGGAAAAAAATTCCTAAAATATTAAGGCACTTAAAAATCTATGTTCCATGCTTTCTCCTTCACCCTGTAAATCTTTTTTTTTTCTTTTTCTTTTTCTTGCATTTCTCCCCTAGTTTAACTGAGGTATAATTGACAAACAAAACTGTATTAATTTGGGGCGCCTGGGTGGCTCAGTTGGTCAAGTGTCCGACTTTGGTTCAGGTCATGATCTCATGGTTCATGAGTCCAAGCCCTGCACTGGGCTCTGTGCTGACAGCTAGCTCAGAGCCTGGAGCCTGACTTTGGATTCTGTGTCTCCCTCTCCCTCTCTGTCCTTCTCCTGCTCTCTCTCTCAAAAATAAATTTAAGAAACCCACATAAACAAAAAATCCAAAATTGCATTAAAGTATACAGGATAATGATTTGATATATGCATAATTCCAGAATTATTACCACAATAAGTGTAGTTAACATCTTTTACCTCACATAGTTATACATTTTGTTTAACTGAAAAGTCCTGCAAATCCTATTTAACAAAATTTATTATTTATTTCCAAAACACATCCCTTATTTCCCTCTCCATGGCCACTCCTATGACTCAAGCCACCATCCTCCCTCACCTCCACCCCGACAGCAGTCTCCCAGCTAGATCCTCGTCCTCTTATATCTTCACTTGATTGTCAGTCATGATGATTTCCTTGAGACACCATGTATATCATGTCAATCATGGTCTTGAAACATACCTCATCTCTCATTACCCTCAGAAAAAAACATTCTTATTCTTCTGCTTAATTTACAGACCCTACTTTTCTGTCCGTCTTTATCTCTTTTAACTGACCCTTAGCCCTCCTTCCTTTAGACACATTGACATTAAAAAAATTTTTTTTAATGTTTATTTATTTTGGAGAAACAGAGTGTGAGCAGGGAGGGGCAGAGAGATACACACACACTGAATCAGAAGCAGGATCCAGGCTCTGAGCTTTCAGCACAGAGCCTGACATGGGGCTCAAACTCACAAACCATGAGATCGTGACCTAAGTGGAAGTCGAATGCTTAACCAAATGAGACACCCAGGTGCCACATAGTCACAATATTAAAAACAAAATTCTTTCAGTGTGCCATACTCTTTCTTCATTTTAGCACTTTGCATATTCTGTTCCCTTTGCCTAGAATGCCCTCCTGTTACTTGTTCTCTAAATTAGTTCCTGATTCTTTGTAGAGGGTTGATTAATGTCTTTCCAAAATTCATGTCCACCTGGAAGGTTGGAGTAAAACCTAATTTGTAAATAAAGTCTTCACAGAGGTAATCCAGATAAATATTGAGATGGCATTATATTGGTTTAGGATGGGCACTAAATCCAATGAGAATGTTCTCGTGTAAGGGACAGAAAAGGACACAGAGACACAGAGAAGGCAATGTGAAGAAGGTGGCAGAGACTGAAATGATGCATTTTTAAGCCAACGAACAGTAAGGATTGCTTGCAGCCACTGGAAGCTAAGAGAGAGGCATGGGGCAGTCTCTCTCTCAGAGGCTCCAGAAGAAACCTATACTGCAGGCACTTTAATTTTGGTTTCCAGCCTCCTGAACTATTAGAATCTATTTCTGTTGTTTTACATTACCCAGTTTGTGGGACTCTAGGAGATGAGTATAACTTTCCCTGGGCATCACTGTACACATATCTTCTTTGTGAAGCCCTCTCCTATACTGCTCGTCTGAATCAAATATCCCTTTGATGTGTTGTCCTAGAATACTCTATTTATTCCCACTTCATTATGTTTAAATTTCCTATTTGCTTCTCTTCCACTGGTCTATACCACGTTGCCTTTCACAGTTGTGTTCCCAGGACCTATTACCATGGCCAGCAGGTAACAGGTTTCAACAAGCATGCTTTGATTGATTTACTGTATCTTATTCCCTTCTGTCCTGTTAGCACCCAGTGAAGGAGTTGCTATATAACAAGTACTCCATAAATGTTGTTTACCCAGTGATGACATTTGTCAGCAAGATTGTATTGTTAGCAGTGGTACAGCCAGGTGACCATGGTGCTCACTGATCCTTGTCCCCAGTAAAGAGTGTAGGGCTTGCCCAGAGGGGGTTCCATTTGTAGAGCCCTTTATAACTCCACAATCCTTTTTCATTCATAACTGAAGGTAATTGTCCAAAGACCCCATGAAGTGTGTTTAACAGGTGTTCTTATCTCCAATTTGAGGGAAAAAAAGCCAAATCTTATGACTAGAGAGTCACAATAGAACTGAGTAGTTCTGATTCCATATTCATCATTCTTGCCATTGAATCCTGAGACTCTATTAAAATTGGGACAAAAACATCCTGATTCTTCAGTTATCCCTCCATTTAAACAAAATGCTTTTAATCATTTCTGTGATACGTAAAGAGAAAGCTGTTAGGGGAACTTAAGCAAGATGACAGGCAGTATGTGGCAGTGGGATTCTAAGCACATAAATTCCAGAAAAGTCTCAAGTGACAGTGGAAGATAGCCATTAGTCTTTTTGGTCATTTCCAATGTGTCCTACCTTATTAGAAACAGAAATCCAAATTAGCAGACGACATGAAAACCAAATGGAAACAGAGATGGAAGAAAGACCAGAGAGTGCTTACTTCGCTCTGAGTAAAAGAGGAAATGCAATTGCATATTACAACGGATCAGTAGTCTACCAAAGCCATGGAGCTGGCCTATGCTAAAAGCAAGGGCAATTGACAGTGAAAAGCAAGAACCCTGGGAATGGAGAGCCAGTCGAAAATAGCAAAATGTTTTTTCTTTCAAAGTCTGCACTTGAGGGGTATTTGGAAGGTAGTCAGGCCTGGGAGTTCCAGATTTCTCCAGAGATAAATAAATCATGTTTGCTGTCTATGTCTTTGGACTAAACTCACAGAAATATATGTATCTCCATAGAGTATCTGCTGAGAGAAGAAAAAACTCCTTTTTTACTAATAGGAATGAAACACAGAATGTGTGAAATACTATATACTCTCTGGGAATGGAAAAATACAAGACAGTGTGTATGTTAAGAAGGTTCAAACAGGAAGAGCAAAGGAATCTCCGTGCATTTCAGATCCAGGTGGTATACTGTGTGGTTAAATGCGAACGGTTTGTGGTTCCACTGATTTGGTACAGGTCTTGGGTATATTACTAACTCATCTATATCACCTTGGACAACTTATTTTATTTCTCCGTGTCTGTAAAATGGGACAAATGATAAACATAATTCATAGAGCTGTGGTAGGAATGAAAGGAATTATGATGTAAATAATATAGAATATTGCACAACACACAATAAATACTCAATAAATATAAGGCCTCATTTTTGATGTCTGTGTTCTGTGGATTCAGCAATAAAAATAGAAAGGTGGAAGGGAAATATACACGATAGTCAAATGCTCAGACTGTAGGGACAGACAGGCCTCGCCCCTTGTTGCCTGTGTGCTGTTAAGGAGTAATTTAATTTCTCTAAGCCTCATTTTCTTCTTTGATATGATGATAACAATACCTTTCTCATAGGTTGTTGTGTCATATCATCTTCTTGATTATCCAGCACATGGTACAAGGTTGACAATGGCAGCTGTTTCAATTACAGACTTGGAATTCTTATGTCCTGGGTGGGAGAACTGATTGCTTCAGCAAAATATAACATGCAAAGCAGTAAAGTTTTTCCTTCCACGGGCCACTAAAAGCTGATCTAATTCTTCCCTCTAAAGATAAAACAAATCAACCAACCAACCAACCAACCAAGAAAAAAAAACATGCTGAAAGATGAAAGAAGATATTGCATTTTTAATTGTAGGGTAAGGCTTGTTCCTGGTGTGTGTGTGTGTGTGTGTGTGTGTGTGCACGTGTATGTATGTATATGTGTGTGTTTTCCCTATATGTACCAAAGTGATAGCAGATGTTCTTTTGTCCCATTTTATTTGGGGAAGAAACAGAAACTGAGGTTGTACAGACCTCCGTTATGTACCTTTGGGGTATGGTCTTTCATCAAGAGACCTCTTGATGTCCTTCAGAGGCAGCTGAATGAATAGAAGCATGTGTTAGGGTAGTCACTGGAAGCCTATGCAACTTTGAAACAGCACAGGGCAAAAAATGACTAGAATGTTTTATAAATATTCATCATTCAGTTGGATCTAAATACATAAATTCAATATGTAACTGTGTAATGAAGCATCAGGGTCTGAGACCTGAGGTCCCACCATTAAGGCAAGAACACAAGTTTCTCATTTCTCCATCCACAAACCATACTTAAGGAGAATGATCTCAAGACCTCACTCACCCATATCCTCATGCTGTCACACTTAACACTCTCATTCCCACTGATAACCACAGGGATTACTGTCACCCGAAATGTTTACCAGGTGGCAGGGTTTTCGCTGAACTTACACATTATTTCTTTTCATTGCATTAGGAAATTATGAGGTAGATATTATTTTTGACATTTAAAGATGAGGTAAGTGAGGCACAGGGAGAGGAAATAATTTGCTTCAAATCTCATGAACAAGAACAGTAGCAGAGCAAGGATTTGAACTCAGTTTGTCAAACATTAAAGCTCTCAGTCTTGGCACATTACTCCCAATATTAACCTGTAGCCTTCTGCTATTTACCCCTGGACCAGAGACAATGAAATAAAAGTGAAATAGGGGAAGCAACACTGAGTGCCCTTTTTAGGACCCTTAGACTCACTAAATACAGATGACAAAATACAACACACAGGCCACCATAAGCCCCTCCTTCAGTACTCAAAGCATCGCACTTTCCTACTGAGTCTTGATGTAGCCTCAGAATTCTTTTCAACTGAGATTCATGAAAATGTAATCAAGCAGAGTTAATAAACAGGATGTACACTGTTAGCAACCCCACATCTATTTCAACTGGCTCATTTTGTACAGGAAGACGTTCATATACTGAGGAGAGTTACTTTCTCAAGATCACAGCACGACAAGAGCAAATTCAGTATAGGGACTAGATTCCAGACTTCCAGCACGTGCTATTTACTGAAATCCCCACTGCCCATCCTGACTAGATGTGCTTCAGGGAGACCTTGCATGTGATTGGGCAGCCTGTGGAAGTCACAAGCAAGATGCCACTAATAGCAAGTACCCTATCTAGGTATTTGTGGATAAACTCCCAACTCTTGCCAATTTTCAGTTGGTGTTTCCGTATGGTTCTGAGCTTCCTTTTGCCTCCCACCGAAATAAGTCGCATGTTTCAGATACAATTCAAGGCTAATTCACGTGCTTTGATCCATCCTAATGACAAATTGCTTGTGAAAAAGAAAGCAAGTTAGACTAGTGGCTACTTGTCACATCTGAGAAGATATCAAAATGTATAGTCTGGGGAAGCAGCAACTGTATTACTCATGATAGGCTAACTTCTGTAAAACCCAAATAAACAGACACAAAATAAATCAAACAATTCCCAAACCAATGGCTTAATACAAATAAAAATGAGGTTTTCATTGTCTAAAGCAGGTGGGTGGGAAGGAAAGGATTGACGGTGGAAGCAGGCTGTACTCTGTGCAATCATTCTGGGTGTCGTGTAACTCTGCACTTAGCAGGTAGACCAGAAGAGAGAAACAAAGTGGTGATTCTTGTGGGAGATTTTCATGGGCCAGGCCTCCAGCTGATACACACTGACTCTACTTCCACTGTCCAGAACTCAATTCTATGATCAAAATTAACTGCAAGGAAAGATGGGAAATGTGGTGTCTAGATGGGTGCCCAGGAGGTACAAGTGTTGGTGAACCACTTGCTAGTGTCTGTAACAGCCACCAAACTCCCTCCCCATCACAATTCATAGGCAGACGGACACACAAAGAGAACTGGCCTGAAGGAAGGGACATGTGAAACTTGGCCATAATATTAACAAAGAAAACAAACAACAAATCAGCCTAATACTTCGTTTTCATTTGAACATGAGGTACTGAACATCTGAAGCAGGGGAGGAGAAATATGTATCCACTGTAAATGTGAATTGCTTTTTTATCCATCAATTCCTTTTCATGGTATTTATCTGAAGTAAAAAAGTGGAAAATGCACAAGGATATATGTGAAAGGATACTTATTATAGCATTATTGGATGGGAAAACAGTAGATTGAAACATATCAATAATGAATTGATTAGGTAAATTATAGTGATTTTATACAATACAGTACTCTGTAGCCTTTAAATACAATACAATACATATACTATCATTTCTCTAATAGCAAGTTGCAGAATCACAGATACCATAAGTCCTACACATTCCTTGGGGCCGCCATGGGCCAAAGACACAGTGATGAAGGCCATAAGATGGAGTTGAACAAAACAGCAACCATGGCAATATCTAAATCAATATCTGTGTTCCTGCTGCATCTCCTGTTTCTATCCAGTAGATAGTGCTGTAGTAACTTGGGGAACAAATATGGTCCCATCTCTTATATCTTACCCAACTCACTGCTGAAGTTCCCACATACCTTAACTGTAGAAAATTCACAGTCTCCTTTTAAAGACCCTTCAATGTCTCTAAATAATCCAAGAAAATTGGGAGCATGTTGGAGTATATGGAGAAGGGATGGGTCGGCTTGGCTTCCACCCGCCCCCGGGGGAAGTCAGGGTAGTACACTGCCTTGTAAAAGAGTTACTGAAAATAGCTGCCCACAGTGTGAGAGACACTGGTGATCTCTCATCTGGGATTCTGCCCAGACAGCACTATGAAGCCTGGAGCTGTACTCTCTTTTCTCACAGGGGATCTCCCTTTGGAGATGGGCAGCCTTTCTGCAAATACTCAAAAAAAAATTCTATAAATTTGCACTAATTGTCCCTTATTAGAGACTTTACTCACCAATTCTGAAGGAGTGTTTTCTGAAAGATTTCCAACCATTTTGTCCTCCTAAAGAAGGCTTTAAGGGATTTCAAATTGTGCCCATGCACACTTTTTCTCAAACTGTGGAAGAAAGAAATTCCATAAATGAGGAGAGATTATGGCATCACCCACAGTAGAAAATAAGTGGGCAAAAATCTCATAGATGTAAAATGTGTTTATATGCACTTGTATAAAATCTTTTCCCTCATATATCATATTTATATATTATGCATACACTTTTATATATATAACCTATAATATAAAAAATATATATATGAGCGGTATCTAGAAGGATAGTCCCCAAATCATATCAGTTGTCCGTAACAGTGATATTGTTTTGCTCATTTAACTTATTTATTAATAAATTTTACTTATGAATAAAATTATTTATTTTACATATAAATACTTATTGTAAAAATTCCCCCTTCCTTGCATTTCTACATGCTATGTATTGTCTTCCTTTAACATGGTGTGTAGGTGTAATTTTATGTGTATGGCTTCATATTTGAGTAAATCCACATTTAAATTTGTTTTAGGTTCCTTAGGTGAAAAGTGTTAGGACATAAATTATTAAGAGGTGTATGTTTAGTGCTTGAAGTTGAAGCCAGCTGAGCACCTATGAGGCTCTGAGGCACCTATGAAATGTACCTGGTTACTTTATTCTCTAAGCAATTATAATTATATGGCTCCTTCCCTTTCTCAGTAATAGACACACCTCTGTTTATGTGCCATCCTCCTGGTTCTCTCCCTCCACCCTTTACAGAGAGATGCTAGTAATCAGTTGTGATGATATCACATCATGCCTGTGGGATCACTGCACATGTTCATCATTCCACAAGCAGCGTGCTGATCGTAACCGCTGGAAACCTGGAGATGATGTCTTTGTAAGCATAGAGCTCCAGAGAAATGGAAGGTAGCCAGAGGTTTGGGTTAGGAATTTGGGGGGGACAAAAGTACATTACTGTTATACTGTTCTCCATATAATATGATAGTGCTTGAACGTAGGAGGCCCTCGATAGTGTATTTGTCAACATGAATTGACCTGAAATATTTTAATGATTATCAATTAATCTGTTTCTTTCAGTGTTGTCACTATCTCATTGTTTCGTCTTGCCATGCAAATTTTCAAAATATTTCAAACAAAGAAAATTCAAGTCTATCTCCACAAATATTTGGCACTGTTTAATGTACCTTGAGCAACATACACCAAACGGTTCCTTGTTGAGTCTAGGTTAAAGGAAAAAAGAAAGATTCAATCCTTTCTTAGTAAGCAGTCTACTGTAAGTATAAGAGAAGGAGAATACTATTTGGAGTCAGGCTCCAGTGAGATGGAAAGATGTGCAGGTGACTGTGTAAATAGATGGTACCCGAAGACTTATCCCAGAAGGGAGAATTGCCTTCAAAGCACATGGTTAGGTTATCAGAGCCCACCAGAAGCAGTGTGGCTAAGGCAAGACTCCGATTTCAAATTGCTTCTGTTTGAACATGATGGAAGATTCCTGGGTCATCTGGCTTCTAACTGAAGGTTTAGGGTATCCTGGGTCTTCCCTTGAGACCAGGCTAAGGGAGGCAGAGCTGATCTTCAGAGCCCCTTTAACACATTTCCCAGAATTTCAGTCCAGTTCAATGTGGGCAGTGATAGACTTTCCCTTCCCACCATCCCCTGGCTGTGAGCTGCTGGTGACCTCAGCCCCTACTGACTTAGGTTTGTTTTTCAAATCAAAATCAAGCTTTATTTCCTAATACAAAAGTATTTTCATTGTCAAAAATTAGGAAATGGTATAATTGAAAGGATGATAATAAGAAGTACTCATAATCTCACCAAATGCACACAAAGGCATGTGAGAGCCCCTACGAGCATGAATGCATGTGTGTACGTGCACGCGCGCATGCGCAGGCACACACACACACACACACACACACACACACACACACACATGCGCACACACACGGAGGGTAGGAGGGAGGGAAGGAGAGAGGGAGAGAGAAACAAACTACTACTACTTGGTATCAGGAACCCTACTTAGATCACTACTGTGGATAAATTTCTCTTTCTCTTTTTCTTTCCTCATCTGCAAACTAAGGGAAGCACTCCATGGCCTTTTCTAACCAAAGTTCTGAAGTTATGTTAATCTAAGATTTTAAAATCTCTAAAAATTTCAATTCATGTGTCTTAAAATAAAAAAGCTTGGAAAAACCACTGTGGTAGTGTTTCAGAATTAAAATATGTGGTTAAATCGATCCTTCTTACAGAACTGGGAGAATATTAATAAATTCAATTTTTTAAAAAGTATGTGTAGGAAAAGAGACATACAAAATAGAGATTTTGACAGGGCTTTATCATAGTCTTATTTATGTGCATGTGAGGTGATCAAAAGCATCTCCTTTGCCTTTTTCTGCTTCTGATGTAGGATGTTAGTATTACCGGGAATGACTTTACCAGTTGCATTTTCTCTATTCTTCTATTTTGAATTCTGTGAAACAAGTTCTCCATCTGAACAAGAACAATTCAAAAAAGCAACAGCCCTCTCTCGGATTTCTCTCTCGAGAAACACCTATAGTTTCAAATTCAAACAGAACAGGTAGTACAGCTACCTTGATGGCACTGTCTGTATGTCCTTTCAACAATGACTATAAGTAGATGGAAGTAAATGTCAAAATGGCAGGTTCTGACAGAGATAAGAAGTGGTTCTGCACAGGGGAGAGGCTACTTTGACATAATGGAAACATGCTTGATATTCAAAGGCCTGAATTTAACTCTTGGGTCTGTGAATTCTTAGTCAAAGGGTCTGGGCTAGTCCTTTAACCCTCTTGCTCTGGATTTCCTTCTCTGTGAAGAAGGAAATACTATATTTCCTCGAAAGTGTGCATGTAAGAGTCAGATAAAATAATGAATGAAAATAAAAACATAATATATCAAAATTTGGGGATTTAAGTTATACCAGGAATTATTATTACAGAAAACAAATATAAAATTAATGATTGATGTGTGCATGGTAAAAATATGGTAAAAGATGGGGACACTGAACAAAATTAACAGAAGAAAGGAAAACATAAGGATGAGAGCAAAACCGATAAAATAGAAATTTGACAAAAGGAGATTATGAGAACTGAAAGTCAATTCTTTTAAAAGATTAGTAAGATTGATAAACCTTTAGCTAGGCTGATGAAGCAAAGAGAAAGAAAATGCAAATTAACCATATCAGTAATAAATGAGGGGATGCCATTTAGATCTTCCAGTCATTAAAAGATTAACAAGGGAATATAACAAACAACTTTATGACAATAAATTTGTCAATGTAAATGAATATACAAAGCCATGTAACTCACAAACTGGCAATAATGACAGGAGCAGAATTAGAAAATATGGATAGTTCTAAACATGGTTTTAAAAACCACTTTATTTATAATGAAAGTAATTACTATTGAATTGTCTCAGAATCCTTGTTGAAAATTGACTATAAGTGTATTGGTTTCTCTCTGGACTCTCAGTTATATTCCACTGATCTATATGTCTCTCCTTATGCAGTACTGTGTTTGATTACCGTTGCTTTGTGTTAAGTTTTGAAATCTGAAAGTGTGAGTCTGCTTTACTTGTCTTTTTTCACATTGTCTGGCTATCTGAAACTCCTTGTAATTTCATAGGAATTTTTCAATCAGTTTTTATATTTCTGGAAAAATGGCTGTTGGAGTTTTGACAGCGACTGCCTTAATCCATAGATCATTTTCGTAGTATTGACATCTTAACAATATTAAATCATCCTACCTGTGAATATGGATATGTCTTTCCATTTATTTAACTTTTTAATTTCTTTCATCAATGTTTATGTGCGTGTGTGGGTGACTCAGTTGGTTAAGTGTCTGGCTCTTGCTTTTGGCTCATGTCATGATCTAGTGGTTTGTGGGATCGAGCCCTATGTTGGTGTCTGTGCTAAGAGCATAAAACCAGCTTGGGATTCTATCTCTCTGCCCCTGCCCCATTTACACGTATGTGTGCTCTCTCTTTCTTAAAATAAATAAGTAAACTAAATAAAAACTTTATAAATGATTATATGTATTTTAAAATATTGAAGAATAAAAACTATTTTTTCTATTTACTGATTTCTCAAATACTTACCATTTATGTTCTTACTATATTTGTAAAATTCCAAGTTTTCCCCTTTATCTTTCCATTAGCATGAAGAACTTACTTTAGTGTTTCTTGCAGAGTAGATGTGTTGACAACACTTCTCTTAATTTTTCTTCATCTGACACTATGTATATTTTGCTTTCATTCCTGGTGACTGTTTTTGTTGGATATAGAATTCTGTATTGATAGTGCTTTTTCTTTTTAAAGTACTTTCAAGATGTTTTCCATTATCTTCTGGTTTCTGTGATTTCTGTTTATCAAAGACATCATTAAATACAATGAACAGGCAAGGCACATGCTGAGAGAAAACATTCAAAACACTTATTTCTGAAAATGGACTTCTATCCAGGTTATACAGAGAACTTTAAAAACTTGGTAATATAAATACAGTTCAGATAACTCAATAAAATGTGGTGAGAAATCTTGAATACACTCTTTACAAAGAAATATTACAAATAACAAATAAACTCATGAAAAGTGCTCAAGATCATTAGTCATCAATTAACTGCAGATTAAACCCACAATGAGAGAGCACTTTACACACAGCAGAATTGCTAAGACTGACAAAACAAAATACTGTGTTGACAGAGGTATAGAATAAAAACTCTTATACTTTGCTGATGGAAGCAAAGTATCTACTTTGTACAACTACTTCCTATCTACTCTGGACAACAGTCAGTTTCTTTTAAAGTTAAATATGCATCTTCCCAATGACCCTTCAATTTCACTAACAGGTACTTACCTGAAAGAAATAAAAACATATGACCCATATAAACTGGAATGAGTATTGATAGTAGCTTTCTCAATGAAAGCCACAAACAAGAAATTAACTAAATGTTTACAAGAAAGAAACTGATTCAACAAATTATTGTATACTGATAAAATGGAAAATTACTCAGCTATTGATAGGCACAATAATTATATTTTCAGAAATATAATGCTGAACATGGTTTTACTCCAATAAAAAGCTGTATATAGTTCATAATTCTATTTGTAAGGAGCTCTAGATCAAGATGCCTCTAGGGAGAAACTGAGGAAAGGGAGGAAACCTCCATATTAGCATGGCTTACGTGATTCTATTTGTCACAATTAACTGTAGGCAAGTTTTTGATGTGCACATGTTAATTTAAAGGACACTTAATTTTTATTTATTTGTTTAAAAAATTTTTAACGTTAATTTTATTTTTGAGAGACCAAGAGAGACAGAGTGTGAGCAGAGGAGGGGCAGACAGAGAATCCAAAGCAGGCTCCAGGCTCTGAGCTGTTAGCAGAGTCCAAAGCAGGGCTCAAACCCATGAACCGTGAGATCATGACCTGAGCCAAAGTCGGATGCTTAACTGGCTGAGCCACCCAGCCGCCCCAAAGGACACTTACTTTTTAAAAAGAGGGCATGAAAAAAGTGATGAGAAACTATTGAAAGAAGTTTCAGAAGTTGAGCTTTAATTTAGCAATATCTGAAGTTAATGTGAAAAAAGACATACTCTGAAATTAAGCCTCTCACTTGGAAATCCCAAGTATCTACCCAAGGTAGTCATTCCATATAAGCCATAATGAGCTTGGTTTCTTGAGTCATGGCATGCCCAAGTTCCCCTGACAAACTCCAGTTTAAGCAGACACCATTCTACTTACAGGAGCTTCACAATACCAGCTGGAAGACAGCTTCTAGTTTTGGTCTTGTAGGTACAGAAAAATAGAGGAGATACAAGAGAAAGCAGAAAGATGGCAAATCTTTTCATTTGCTGCTCAATAAGTGGAGAGTATAGATACAGAAGAACTGCACCCATTTCTCTAAGAATGAAACAATCTACAAGCAATAAAATTGTTGGCCATTTTAAGTTTACTTTTAATTCAGGATCCAAATTGGTTGATTGACAGCTACCTACCTATCTACCTGCCTGTCTACCTAATACACGTACACATATCACATGTATGCATTGTAATCATATGTGTTCAAACAGAATAAGGGACAGAGTGGGTTAATGCAATAGAAACATATAGACAGGTTATCATACACATTATCTCAATTAATAGCCTTCCATTTCCACTCCCACCCTATTTTCTACTCAGTTTCATCACACTACTTAATGTCTATTTCAACATGCCATCTTCCCACCATGAAAATGGCTCTCATGAAGGTCACCAATGACATTTACTTGGCTATATTCAGTGGATACTTTTTTGTCTCCAGTGATGAAAACCTCTTTATTCAACTACCTCAGTATTTCATAGTATTCCTCCTTCTTTTTCTAACACCATTTTGAACTTCTCTCCTCTACCTAACCTTTATTTATTTATTTATTTATTTATTTATTTATTTATTTATTTATTTATTTATTATTATTTTTTTCTACCTAACCTTTAAATTTTGACATTGTTCAAGCCTGGGTCCTACACTCTGTGCTCTTCTCACTCTATAATCTCTTCATGAGAAACATCTCTCATTTATCCCATGATGCCACTCAAGGTTCTACTTCCTTCTGGATCTTCTTCCAAAGGTCAGACTTGCATACGTACCTTCCTTCTCAAATTTCAGTTTGGCTGTCTCACAGATACCTCATTCTCAATATATTCACAACTGACCCCATAATCTTGGTGCTGACAATCCCTCAGTTTAATCCTCCTTAGCTCCTTTGCTCAATGTCACATCTTCCTAAGTAATCCAAGACATTCTCTCTTGGTCCACATACTTCATAAATCCCTCTGGCATCATTTCCTCCCAGACTATTATGGTTATCTTATAATTGGTCACCAACCTGTTTTCTACATAACAACAAGAGTGATCTTCTTTAAAAGTCAATCAGGTCTTGTCATTTCCAATGCCTGAAACGTTTCCCCTCCTTTTGTCCCTTAATCCCATTTTCAAGTTAATTTCTCACTCATTTGTATTTAGTAATCCTTCAAAATTTAAAGAAAATGTCAAAAAAAATCCTTTCCTGACCACCCAGTCTGGCTCTTCTTCTTTATTTAATGTTTATTTGTTTATTTTGAGAGAAAGAGAGAAGGAGAGAGAGAAAGAATGTGTGGGGAAGGGGCAGAGAGAGGGAGAAAGAGAATCCTGGCACAGGGGGCTTGATCCCACAAATTGTGAGATCATAGCCTGTGGCTTTTCTTCTTATAATCACTTTTTTTAGAAGACTCCACCCTTTCTTCATGCCCTTTGCTTATCACAAGTTGCTGTGGAATAATTAATTTTGAAATCTCTCCAATTAGAATGCCAGTTTGAAGAGAATAAACATGTCTGTTACTTTGCTGTTCTATTTATAGCTTTTAGCCCAGTATTTTTCACATGGTGTGTACCAGTAAACATTTATTAAATTACTTTCTGTTCCCTCCAGTTAATATCTTCCTCCCTTTTCTGCCCTAGTTCCCTTCATCAAGCCAATCTTCCGAATTTTTTAAGATTCATTTCAGACATTACTCATTCAGAAAGCCTTCCCTGTTGTCCCCTGCCACCTCAACTGTGCTCCTATGGCTCCTTGTATATTCTTATTTTATAAATGTTATCATATAATCGTATAATTTTTATTTTTTCTGAGCACCTACATTGCTCACCTGTGAATTCCTTAAGGAAAAGAACTGTGTCTTTCATGTATAAACACTCAGGGACTGGCCATGGGAAGACTCAATAAATGTTTATTAAATGAATAAATAACTTAGTGAGTAAATAGGGACAATACTCCATTTTGCAGATAAATCTAGGCTTAGGGAAGTGAGAAGATGATCAGAGTATCTCATGTTAGAATCCAACATCTTTTTTACTTCATTCTCCTTCTTGGCCCTAGGAAATGAAATTCTAGGTAATTCCCAAGGCTCCTAGCTCACAGAACCTCCTCTGTTCAACATCTTAGATGGTCACAGGCAAGAAAATTACCAGATTCAAGTTTTGTCTTTCTTTTACCTTTTTTCCACTTTGGGTAGAAATTCTAATACTATTTTTAGGACTAAAAGTGGGATGAAAAAGGAGAAAAGCAAAAATAGTCTTGCATAATTTGCTGATGGAATAGCAAGCCCGGCATAATTGAGAACAGCCTGGGTTTTTAACATGCTTCAAATCTCCATGAATCAGGAGGCATTTGCACTTGCATGAGTGAAAATGTCAGGGAATGATTTTGAAAGGCCCTGTTTGAGGGTGAAATGTTTCTGCATCTGAAATCCATTTTACTGAGCAAACTACAGTAGTCATAAAGGCTAAGAGGTTTTCATTTCCATAATTTTACCAATTTTTTTTTTTAGGAAAAAGTAGAAAAACCTTCTACTTGGACCTTCACAGCTCAGCAAGAAATGTATTTTAAATAATAGTTCTGACTGCCCTTACAAAGAAAACTGACATCTATGTGTGAGGCTTCTCATGAAGTTTTGTCCAGTCTCCTGGCTGGATAATTCCAATACCTTTGGAATTATGTCATGTTGCATAGAATTTCTAACTTTGTAGTAAGCTCCTTTTGCTTTCTGGATTACTGAGAACACCAAGTTCTTTCCTCGGTGAGTTCTTTCAACAAAACTGTATTGAGCATCTTCCAAATTTGAAGGAATTTTTTCGAAATTAGGTAAGCAGCAATGAACAAATCATAAAGAGTCTTTGCCTTCAAGGGTCAACATTCTAGTAAAGGGAGACTGACAGTACACAAAGAAGTCATTAAGAAGTAAAGAATATCTAATTTTCATTGGTCAAGGAAAGGAAAGCAGGAAAGTGTGGAAGAAAGCTGCTGGCATTGGAAGAAACTGAGCTATTTTTTTAAAAAATACAATGATCATAAAAATCTTTACTAAGACATCATTTGAGCAAAGATCTGAAGAAGTAAAGTAGTGAAAAGTATGTCCTATGAAATACCTAGTATATACACACTGGAGGACACTTGACAAAATAACTGGGTAATACTTTCAAAATCTAAGGTCTTGAAAGACATGAGAAGACAAAGGAATTGCTGCAGAAAATGGGGACTTAGTGGACAAACTGGATAAAACTCTCAATCAAACCTGCAATTCAGCTACAATATTATACCAATATTAATCTCTGACTTTTGATAATTCTACCATGGTTTTGTAAGACATTAATATTAAAGGAAGCTGGGTGAAGGTTATATGGGAGCTCTGTACTATTTCTGTAACTCGTCTCAAAATCTACAATTATCTCACAATAAGAGGTAAAACCAAGTGTACATAACATGGGAAGAGACTTCTGAGGAGAGGTAATAGTGCAAAAGTTTCTAACATGTTAGAAAAGAGTCAGGGGCACAGTGTGGATGGAGGTGAGTGAGGATTGGGGCAGACCAGGGGCACTTGTAATGGGGGCAGGAGTGTGTAGGATTCTTCAGGCCAAGGTAAGGACATTAACTTATCCTCTGAGTTACATGGAAGCTGTTGGAACTTTTTGCACACAGAAATGTTATGATCTGATTGAGACTTCTAGAGAATCGTTGTAGCTGCTGGGTTGATAAGCTAATGCAAAAAGTTGGGGGAGAAATCATGGTGGCTTGGATCAGAACATAGCAACGGAGGTGAATTAATGAAATGATAGACTATCAGTTCTGTATTGAACTGAAAGTAGAATTAACAGTCCTGTGTCAAGTTTAAAATCTGCGATTTTTCTCCCCTTTTCTCTGTGTTGCCACATTCTTCCATGTTAACTATTTATGCTTTATTTTCAATTTCTCCTATGAAACGTAGGGGGGACTTGGTTTAGATGAACACCTTCTAGTTTTCTTCTAATTCTAAGGGAATATGGCTCTAAAACTCACAATATGACTTTTTCTCTTATAATGGAAAAAATTAATATGAATGATTCATTCATTTCAAGGTATTGAGAACTTGGTATGTCCCCTTTCCAAGGATATATTTAAGAGGCTACCAGGAGAAGATAAATATTTATATTCAAAGGAGTGAATAACTGATTTGGGACTGACACATCAGAGGGAGAAAGAGATTTGCCCATCAGGCTTTCATGACACCTCTCCCCTTTCTTCCATTCCACATCTCCATGAGTTTATTCAATGTGTACCCATGGGATTCACTGCTAGCCTGTTATATTTTAAGATCCCTCATACCCTTAGGATCCACCACAGATGCTAAGGGAAGAACATGTTCTTCCCTGAGAGCTCCAGCAATGACTGCACATGGTGGGTTACTGGGACGTGGCCATTTCTGCTCAAAGTGCAACACCTCCAAAGGGTCATATTTACCAGGAGGCTCTCCTCTGGGCTGCCTGAGACTCAGCCAGATTGCCTTTCACTCTGAGGCAGTCCTGGCTCAATCTTATTTCTTCTGCTTCCTGAAGATCACTTATATTTAGTCTGAAAGCTAATACTTTGTTCCCCTTTTACATTTCACAAGCAGCACCTCCATAAACCTCTTGTACTCCTACCTCTGTTTCAGTGTCTTCTTCCCAGAAGATCTAACACAAATGCCGGTCTTATCTTAAAAATTAACCCTATCTTTCATCTACCTCATCTGTCTTTTTTTCACTATCTCATGCTCAGCATATGATATGCCTTCTGGCATATACAGATCCTCAGTAACTATCTGTTTAATAGAATCCAGAGAACTTGGGTCCCAGTCTAACTCTTCCACAGTATTGTGTGTGACCAGAAAGTAAACATCCCCTCCGTTAGATGTCTCACCACTATGTTCAGGGTATAGAAGTAGATCTTCTTGATGAGGGAGCATAAGGCAAGCTGACCGGATGCCAACACCCGCACCCCCAGGTGGGATATGTGATTTCCTTTGACACTCCTGGCTGTCCAAGAACAAAGGAAAGGGGGAAAACAAAAGGTTAACTGATAGAGATCATAGTCCTGCAAGACCTGACTCTCCATCTATTTACAAATATCTTACTAAATTACAAGAAAAAGGCAATCTTATCAGTAGCCTAATCTCAAGAAGCCAATAGACTCTGTTTCCTGGAGCCGCAATATCCCCCCTCCATAGTGATACGGGGAAAAAAGTCAGAAGGAAATGGCAGATAAAACTAAATTTCCTTATAACCTGCAGCCTATTGACAAATACTTGAGTCAGGCCTAGTAGTTTCTCCAGGAACTTCTGACTTAATGCTAATGCTTTGCTCAAGGGAAAAACAACCTTAGCTTGACAATACCTAGGCCTCCAGGATCCTGTGAGTCTTCTTTAGCTTATGAAAATCTTGTTGTAAACTTCCTCTGGACTTTCCCTCCCCCCAAGTCCATAATATATAACCAGTCTCTCCTCTTGGATACTGGACAGCTCTTCCTGCTCAGAGGTCCTATCCCCGTGCTTCAATAAAATCACCTTTTTGAACCAAAGACATCTTCAAGAATTCTTTCTTGGCCATTGGCTCCAGACCCACAAGACCTCATCATCCCAAAACCCCTCGTAATTCTGAGTATCTCACCAGTCTAGAAACACCACATTCTTAGGAAAGAGCTCATCACTGTGTGCCCCTACACCTGTCTCCGGAGAAGACCGAGCCTGCCACCTCCACAAGCATAATGTGGTTTGACAAGAGACTGAACCCTCTGAGAAGCATAATGAGCTACTTGCCTCCAGGGAAGAAATGTGGCATTAGAGGTACTGCTCGTGGCATTACCATGAAATGGTCACTGCTGAATTGGCTAAAGATAAAACGGAAATCATCGCGGCTAAGCCTTCCAGGGCAAGGGTTGGCAAAATTTTTCTGAAAAGGGCCAGTTTGTAAATATTTTAGGTGTTTTGGGCTGTGCACAGTTTCAGTTACATATTCTTTGCTAATTTTTACAACCTTTCAAAATATAAAATTCATTCTTAAGCTTGACAGCCAAACAAAAATAGATGTGGGTCCAATTGGACTATTGGGCCACAGTTTGCCAGCTCCTTTTCTAGATGACCGTTTTTGTGTCTACAAAACAACTTGGGTAAACACAATGACTTGGGTAAAAAAAAATGACTGGGTATTGTGTCCTCTCTACGTTTAATGCAAACTCATGGCTCCACCCATGCTGTTCCCTGAGTTGACAGGCCTCTGGTCTGTACGGAGTTTTAGTCCCTAAGATGACCCTACTGGTCATCCCCCTACTGGTTTCCCAGATTAGCAACTTGGAACCTTTCCAGAAGTATCTTAATGATCCCTCAGGGAGGAATCAGATAAGAACCAAACCACTCCCCTACCCCCAGAGCATCCAGAAGGCTGCTCTATATATTCATGATAGTGAATACCAAAAATATATTTTTCTTCTGTCCTTCCTTCCTTCCTTTCCTCCCTCCATCCTTTCTTCTTATCTTCCATAAAGTTCTTGAATCAAGGGTTTAAATTTTTTTTCCTTTTTTAAAATCTTATTTATTTATTGAGAGAGAGAGAGAGAGAGAGAGAGAATGAATCTCAAGCAGGTTCCACACTCAGTGTGGAAGCTGATGCGGGGCTTGATCTCACCACTGTGAGATCATGACCTGAGTGGAAATCAAGAGTCAGACACTTAACTGACTAAGCCACATAGGTGTCCCTAAGAAGGAATTTTTCTTGAATCAAAAGTATGATCAAGGAGTGATCTCTGAGGCAGTAATGATCAGAGAAAAACAAAATGTAGGGCAAGTGGGTAGACTCGAATCAGGCTTTCCCTAGCTTCTAATTCAAGCCATGTCGCTTTACCAGATGTATTAATTCACTTACTTTCTCCCAGGCTCAGTCTCCTCATTTTGTCTTAGGGATCACTGTTCTTCCCTCACAACACTTACATGAAGATTAAACAATTAATCCATGTGAATATGCTTATTTGAGTGTCTGGCACATAGTGGGTGCCTCTGCATTGCATCCCTTTGGTGGCCTGTATGATGCCCAGACAAGGTGCACTCCCCAACTCACAACTATAGCACATGCATGTTATATGTAGGCAAAGCTAAGAACATAAGAGGTGAAGCGAAGTGATTTTAAATCCTACAAAGCCTCATCCTCTATACACATGTTCTCACAACTCCCATAGAACCCATACTCTCATGATTAGAAAAATTTGCCCTTATCTGCTGTTTGTTGGAAGGGCAGGGGCACCAGACTCTGCCCTTTTAGTTTCCTCTCTCCTGTCCTGTGATATATCCACAAATGATCCCCAGATTAATGCCTTCAAGTTTCAAATTCCCCAGGCAATTGAGAATAGCCTAATGATAGTGGAGACATTCATCTGTGAGAGCCATTACTGTGTTCAGCCCTTTGCATGACTCAATGGGCCTCATGCTTTTTTCTCTTCTGATAAAGATGATAAATTTCCTCATTTTCTGGATTCAACTATTTGTCTGAAAATTACGAAGGATACACAGCACTCATCAGCCTGGACTGAACGTCAGCATTTGCCCGGATGCTTGGAGAATGCAGCCTGTTTGGTATACTATGTTAATCGCATGGAAGTACAAACAAGAGGGACAAGAGAGTAACAGACTCTTAAAGCATAGACTGTTTGCAGCAGGTGAGGGGAGAGGACCTGAGGATCAGTGGAAGCTTCAGATTTTTAATTCAGAGAATCTTTTAGTTCAGTAAAAATTATACTAAGTGGCAGAGGGGTGTTAGAATATGTGCCCTAGGAAGTCTCAAAGGATTAAGTCTTCTTTCTATGGGAGTCCCTTAGAACCCAAGGGATATTCTGTCACTAGATTTGGATAATGAAAGGATTCTCAGCCTTCTTGTTTCACTTTCATCCACACTACTTCTGAGAGGTGATAAATGAGCGAGCATCCCTAACTAAAGAAACTGTTCTCTGGTAACCACTATAGCACCATTTCTTACAGAATCCAAATGACTAAGAGAGGATCCACTTGAGCGAAGGAAAGTAGATGACTTCCCATTACCTACTCCATTCTTACAGGGACAGAGAACAGATAACCTAGGGCAGAAAGCCCAGAAGCAGACACTGAGTCCATGGAGAACAGACTTTTAGAGAACAGTCAGGGAAAATCCCAAGTCCTTTTATCCTATATTTACAGATGACCCCAATTCACTACAACATATGTGAATATCCCACAAATATTGATCATGTTCATTTTAACAAACATAAAAATATAGGAAAGAAGGTCAATACTCATATGAATTATCAATGGTGAGAGCTGAATCTAAGGTGTTTTCAGCTAGAGCCCAAGGTCACTAGAATTCTATGATTTTCTGAACATTGTGAATGATTGACATTCATTTGCAGTGAATGGGTAATATGACAGTTTGAGCCCCAATATGATTCCTTTTTAAAAAAAATTTTTTTTTACATTTATTTTTGAGAGACAGAGAGAGACAGAACACGAGCAGGGGAGGGGCAGAGAGAGAGGGAGACACAGAATCAGAAGCAGACTCCAGGCTCCTAGGTGTCAGAACAGAGCCCGACACGGGGCTCGAACCCATGAACCATGAGATCATGACCTGAGCTGAAGTCGGACGCTTAACTGACTGAGCTACCCAGGCCCCCCAATATAATTCCTTTTAAGCCCTTCATTTGGAACTATATGAATATAACATGAGATAATTTATGTAAAGTGCTTTTTCCAGGACTGCACTCAATGAGGCACTTAAAAATTAGTCCAATTTTTTGTAAAAATAAAAATTATTACTGGTATTTTTCTCAAATTCTTCCATTGCCTGCCACAAGTTTTGTCACCCATAATGTCTACCAAACATAATCACCATCCATATGAAGACACAAGATGACTACCCCCTAAATAATCTAGAATGTCATGAGAAATGTTTGTCAAGACTGAACAAACACATTTTTATTTAAGATGTTTCTCTTCAATATGTTAGTATTTTGGTGCCATTTAGATATAAGCATAACTGTTACATAAAAAATAAAATAAAATTACAGAATGCCAAAGTTTCACAACTTTATAAATGTATACTTCATAGGATGAATACTCTGGTAAATTTTAGTGAAAAGGTAGGGTTAGCATTTGTTTCTTAAAGACACCGATCATTTTAGACAAGGAAGAGCTCCTGGAATCAGACCAGTCTCCAGCAACCATCAGGACTTTGGCAACTTCTTGCTGACCACTGCAACATTTCTGTGCTTCTTATTTACCAGTAAAGGGTTTTCTAAGTATATTTCCCTTTCCATCTCTTTGTGTTTAATTTTTAATGTGGACCGTTAAACCCCTGGGACAGAGGGTGAATCTTAAACACTGCCTTTTAACCACCCCGTGCCATCTTTTCATGGTTAATTTCTCACTGCTGCCTGGGGCTCATTTGTGCTTTTATCTAGAATTGGCCCATTAAAGTGGCATGACTTTAGTGATACTAATAACAAGCATATATAATTCTGTAACTGTCTCTTTATACAATTCTGATAGACAGCTGATCTTTTCAGCGCTTCTTCTGCGCAAACCACTTTCTACAAAATGGGGTGTATTTGCCTGTGCAGCACTCATGTACAGCCTCTAAGCAGTATGTCAGTTCTGCCTTCTTGACATTCCTTACCTGTACTGTATCGTGATAAATTGATGACCAACGCAGGTGCTTTGACAACTGGAGTGAAACAGAGTCCAGAGACCCAAATCCATGTGCGTGGCTGAGCTGATACTAAAAAAATTTTAATTTGTCTTATATATATGCTTGTTACCTAGAGTTCTAGGTAGTATTTCTGAAGGAAAACCTTTCTTATAAGACGTTAAAAAAAAAAAAAGCCTACGAGCCATTGAAATTTCTTCTACTTAACCCAAATCTAAACCAATCTGAGATGAGCTCTCTCATCTACTCCAAGTTAAAACAAAACAGAAAACCAAGCTTACATTAATATTACCTGTTTAGAACTATAATAATATTTCATATGCACAAAAAAATCCCTTTCTTATCCAGATAAATGACAATCAGTTTCCAACTGACATTTTCCCCTTTCCATTTTATTACTCCTATAAATAGCTCCAATCCTACTACCAACAAGACCTACTGGATCTCGCTACAAAATGCACTGTATCATCAGTACACTTGTCTTTATACCTACTGCTACTGCTACAACCTTAGTGTAAACCACCATTGTCCTTTACCTACAGCATTGCAATAATATCTAACATTTCTCCCTGCTTCTTCTCTTGCGCCTCACAAGTAACTTTCCATAGAGCAGCCAACGTGATATCCTAAAAATAAAATTCTTATCATTATTTTCCCCTTCTTAAATTACTCCAGTGGGTCCCCTTATAATCCAAATAAAATTCAGTATTAATATGTGGACTATAAGGACCTCAATAATTTGGCCTCTGCTTACATCGTAATGTCTTCTGTAACATTCTTTTATTATTTTTTTTGCTTACCATATTTCAACCACTCTGATCTTCCCACTGTCACTGAGCCCACTTGCTCAACTGTAGACCCTAAGAGTCAAAATGAGAAACAGACAAGACTGCTTAACTGATGCTTAATTGAAACCCACTTATTATGTCCTATTGCACCTTCTTGAGGCACAGATGAAGATGTTTTGCAATGACAGGGACATTTAAACTGCCAGGCCAGAAAAGCCCTGACAGCAGTGTAATGCCTAGGAGACCAAATCCCACGTGTCCCCTTCCCTGTGCATTATCATGGGCTGAACACATACTGACCGCCACCCAGGATCATGCACTCTCCACCTGCTCTCTTGTGCGTACCGCCCCCCGCCCCCCGCCCAAAACCTCTTATGAAACTCTAAATAGCTTGCTGATGAAGAGTTTGCTTGTTAATGCTTGAGCCTGTCACCTCTCCCCCAGCTGCTGGCACATGAAATAAATTTCTCCCTTTCTCTTTTCCAAACCCTCTTCTCCTGAGTTATTGGCTGCTCTTGCCACAAATTTATTTGTTGCAAACAACACTGTTGGCAAACCCAGCCAAGAGCTATACTGTCGATTTTTCCAGCCCCTTGGGATTCCCTGACTTAGAGCAGTTGGCCCCAGTAGCACCAGGGCTCGTGTTTGTGATAGATGGATTGGTAACACCATCATTTGGCAACTCTGAAATTATTCCCATTTCATAGCCATTTGCTACTAAAGTGTTCTCCAGTTATCTCTTCACATGACTCTCTTCATCATTCAGACCTCACCACAAAGATGTCTTAACCAAAATATTCAACCTAAACGCCCTTTACTCCATTCTCCATCATATAATTCCGGGTGATAAAGTATATGCCCCAAATAGTCATCTCATTTGCACCTTTTCCTTTTCATAACTTCATCTTCAGGCAGTGTTTATCTTTGCTCCTTGACTTTGGCTTGTCTGTATGGTTTTTTTTGGGGGGGGGCAGTGGTTTATGGGTGTAAATAACAGCTTGCTAGTTCCAAATTCAAAACCTAAAAGACCTCCCCTGTTTTGCTTGCTTTCTTGCACCTCTACCATTGCAGGACAGAGCTATGCCAGTCGCTATAGCCTGAAGCCAAGCCACCTATCTGGACCCACTTTGTTTTTTTTTGTTTTTGTTTTTGTTTTTCAATATATGAAGTTTATTGTCGAACTGGTTTCCATTCAACACCCAGTGCTCATCCCAAAAGGTGCCCTCCTCAATACCCATCACCCACTCCCCCTTCCCTCCCACCCCCCATCAACCCTCAGTTTGTTCTCAGTTTTTAAGAGTCTCTTATGCTTTAGCTCTCTCTCCGACTCTAACCTCTTTTTTTTCTTTTTTTTTTTTCCTTCCCCTCCCCCATGCGTTTCTGTTAAGTTTCTCAGGATCCACATAAGAGGGAAACCATATGGTATCTGTCTTTCTCTGTATGGCTTATTTCATTTAGCATCACACTCTCCAGTTTCATCCACGTTGCTACAAAGGGCCATATTTCATTCTTTCTCATTGCCACGTAGTACTCCATTGTGTATATAAACCACAATTTCTTTATCCATTCATCAGTTGATGGACATTTAGGCTCTTTCCACAATTTGGCTATTGTTGAGAGTGCTGCTATAAACATTGGGGTACAAGTGCCCCTATGCATCAGCACTCCTGCGTCCCTTGGGTAAATTCCTAGCAATGCTATTGCTGGGTCAAAGGGTAGGTCTAATTTTAATTTTTTGAGGAACCTCCACCCTGTTTTCCAGAGCAGCTGCACCAGTTTGCATTCCCACCAACAGTGCAAGAGGGTTCCCATTTCTCCACATCCTCTCCAGCATTTATAGTCTCCTGATTTGTTCATTTTGGCCACTCTGACTGGAGTGAGGTGATATCTGAGTGTGGTTTTGATTTGTATTTCCCTGATGAGGAGCAACGTTGAGCATCTTTTCATGTGTCTGTTGGCCATCCAGATGTTTTCTTTAGAGAAGTGTCTATTCATGTTTTCTGCCCATTTCTTCACTGATTGTTTTTCAGGTGTGGAGTTTGGTGAGTTCTTTATAGATTTTGATACTAGCCCTTTGTCCAATATGTCATTTGCAAATATCTTTTCCCATTCTGTTGGTTGCCTTTTAGTTTTGTTGGTTGTCTTCTTTGCTGTGCAGAAGCTTTTTATCTTCATAAGGTCCCAGTAGTTCATTTTTGCTTTTAATTCCCTTGCCTTTGGGGATGTGTCGAGTAAGAGATTGCTACGGCTGAGGTCAGAGAGGTCTTTTCCTGCTTTCTCCTCTAGGGTTTTGATGGTTTCCTGTCTCACATTCAGATCCTTTATCCATTTTGAGTTTATTTTTGTGAATGGTGTGAGAAAGTGGTCTAGTTTCATTCTTCTACATGTTGCTGTCCAGTTCTCCCAGCACCATTTGTTAAAGAGACTGTCTTTTTTCCATTGGATGTTCTTTCCTGCGTTGTCAACGATGAGTTGGCCATACGTTTGTGGGTCTAGTTCTGGGGTTTCTATTCTATTCCATTGGTCTATGTGTCTGTTTTTGTGCCAATACCATGCTGTCTTGATGATGACAGCTTTGTAGTAGAGGCTAAAGTCTGGGATTGTGATGCCTCCTGCTTTGGTCTTCTTCTTCAAAATTCCTTTGGCTATTCGGGGCCTTTTGTGGTTCCATATGAATTTTAGGATTGGTTGTTCTAGTTTCGAGAAGAATGCTGGTGCAATTTTGATTGGGATTGCATTGAATGTGTAGATCGCTTTGGGTAGTATTGACATTTTGACAATATTTATTCTTCCAATCCATGAGCACGGAATGTCTTTCCCTTTCTTTATATCTTCTTCAATTTCCTTCCTAAGCTTTCTATAGTTTTCAGCATACAGATCTTCTACATCTTTGGTTAGATTTATTCCTAGGAATTTTATGCTTCTTGGTGCAATTGTGAATGGGATCAGTTTCTTTATTTGTCTTTCTGTTGCTTCATTATTAGTGTATAAGAATGCAACTGATTTCTGTACATTGATTTTGTATCCTGCAACTTTGCTAAATTCTTGTATCAGTTCTAGCAGACTTTTGGTGGAGTCTATCGGATTTTCCATGTATATTATCATGTCATCTGCAAAAAGTGAAAGCTTAACTTCATCTTTGCCAATTTTGATGCCTTTAATTTCCTTTTTTTGTCTGATTGCTGATGCTAGGACTTCCAACACTATGTTAAACAATAGCGGTGAGAGTGGACATCCCTGTCATGTTCCTGATCTCAGGGAAAAAGCTCTCAGTTTTTTTCCCCATTGAGGATGATGTTAGCTGTGGGCTTTTCATAAATGGCTTTTATGATCTTTAAGTATGTTCCTTCTATCCTGACTTTCTCGAGGGTTTTTATTAAGAAACGTTGCTGAATTTTGTCAAATGCCTATTCTGCATGGATTGACAGGATCATATGGTTCTTATCTTTTCTTTTATTAATGTGATGTATCACGCTGATTGATTTAACATGTTGAACCAGCCCTGCAGGCCAGGAATGACTCCCACTTGATCATGGTGAATAATTCTTTTTACATGCTGTTGAATTCGATTTGCTAGTATCTTATTGAGAATTTTTGCATCCATATTCATCAGGGATATTGGCCTGCAGTTCTATTTTTTTACTGGGTCTCTGTCTGGTTTAGGAATCAAAGTAATACCGGCTTCATAGAATGAGTCTGGAAGTTTTCCTTCCCTTTCTATTTTTTGGAATAGCTTGAGAAGGATAGGTATTATCTCTGCTTCAAACGTCTGGTAGAACTCCCCTGGGAAGCCATCTGGTCCTGGACTCTTATTTGTTGGGAGATTTTTGATAACCGATTCAATTTCTTCGCTGGTTATGGGTCTGTTCAAGCTTTCTATTTCCTCCTGATTGAGTTTTGGAAGTGTGTGGGTGTTTAGGAATTTGTCCATTTCTTCCAGGTTGTCCACTTTGTTGGCATATAGTTTTTCATAGTATTCCCTGATAATTGCTTGTATCTCTGAGGGATTGGTTGTAATAATTACATTTTAATTCATAATTTTATCTATTTGGGTCCTTTCCCTTTTCTTCTTGAGAAGCCTGGCTAGAGGTTTATCAATTTTGTTTATTTTTTCAAAAAACCAACTCTTGGCTTCATTGATCTGCTCTACAGTTTTTTTTACATTCTATATTGTTTATTTCTGCTCTGATCTTCATTATTTCTCTTCTTCTGCTGGGTTTTGGCTGTCTTTGCTGTTCTGCTTCTATTTCCTTTAGGTGTGCTGTTAGGTGTGCTGTTTGTATTTTGGATTTTTCTTGTTTCTTGAGATAGGCCTGGATTGCAATGTATTTTCCTCTCAGGACTGTCTTCGCTGCGTCCCAAAGCGTTTGGATTGTTGTGTTTTCATATTCATTTGTTTCCATATATTTTTTAATTTCTTCTCTAATTGCCTGGTTGACCCATTCATTCTTTAGTGGGGTGTTCTTTAACCTCCATGCTTTTGGAGGTTTTCCAGACTTTTTCCTGTGGTTGATTTCAAGCTTCATAGCATTGTGGTCTGAAAGTATGCATGGTATGATCTCAATTCTTGTATACTTATGAAGGGCTGTTTTGTGACCCAGTATGTGATCTATCTTGGAGAATGTTCCATGTGCACTCGAGAAGAAAGTATATTCTGTTGCTTTGGGATGCAGAGTTCTAAATATATCTGTCAGGTCTAAAATTAGTCTCTTGTAGACAGCAAATAGATGGGTCTTGTTTTTTTTATCCATTCTGATACCCTATGTCTTTTGGTTGGTGCATTTAGTCCATTTACATTCAGTGTTATTATAGAAAGATATGGGTTTAGAGTCATTGTGATGTCTGTAGGTTTCATGCTTGTAACGATGTCTTTGGTACTTTGTCTCACAGGATCCCCCTTAGGATCTCTTGTAGGGCTGGTTTAGTGGTGATGAATTCCTTTATTTTTCGTTTGGGAAGATCTTTATCTCTCCTTCTATTCTAAATGACAGACTTGCTGGATAAAGGATTCTCGGCTGCGTATTTTTTCTGTTCATCACATTGAAGATCTCCTGCCATTCCTTTCTGGCCTGCCAAGTTTCAGTAGAGAGATCGGTCACGAGTCTTATAGGTCTCCCTTTATATGTTAGAGCACGTTTATCTCTAGCTGCTTTCAGAACTTTCTCTTTATCCTTGTATTTTGCCAGTTTCACTATGATATGTCGTGCAGAAGATCGATTCAAGTTACATCTGAAGGGAGTTCTCTGTGCCTCTTGGATTTCAATGCCTTTTTCCTTCCCCAGATCCGGGAAGTTCTCAGCTATGATTTCTTCAAGTACAACTTCAGCACCTTTCCCTCTCTCTTCCTCCTCTGGAATACCAATTATGCATATATTATTTCTCTTTAATGCATCACTTAATTCTCTAATTTTCCCCTCATACTCCTGGATTTTTTTATCTCTCTTTTTCTCAGCTTCTTCTTTTTCCATAATTTTATCTTCTAGTTCACCTATTCTCTCCTCTGCCTCTTCAATCCAAGCCGTGGTTGTCTCCATTTTATTTTGCAGCTCATTGATAGCATTTTTTAGCTCCTCCTGGCTGTTCCTTAGTCCCTTGATCTCTGTAGCAATAGATTCTCTGCTGTCCTTTATACTGTTTTCAAGCCCAGCGATGAATTTTATGACTACTATTCTAAATTCACTTTCTGTTATATTGTTTAAATCCTTTTTTGATCAGTTCGTTAGCTGTTGTTATTTCCTGGACTTTTTTTGAGGGGAATTCTTCCGTTTCGTCATTTTGGATAGTCCCTGGAGTGGTGCAGAACTGGGGGGCACTTCCCCTCTGCTGTCTTGAATACCTTTCGTTGGTGGGTGGGGCCGCAGTCAGATCTGATGTCTGCCCGCAGCCCACCACTGGGGCCACAGTCAGACTGGTGTGTGTGCCTTCACTTCTCCTCTCCTAGGGGCAGGATTCACTGTGGGGTAGCATGTCCCATCTGGGCTACTTGCACACTGCCAGACTTGTGGTGCTGCAGATCTGGTGTATTAGGTGGGGTGGACCGGCAAGGTGCACAGGGGCGGGAGGGGCAGGCTCAGCTGGCTTTTCTTTCAGAGATCTGCTTTGGGAGGGGCCCTGCGGCACCAGGAAGGAGTCAGACCCGCCAGAGGGATGGATCTGCACAAGCACAGCGTTGGGTGTTTGTGTGGTGCAAGTAAGTTCCCTGGCAGGAACTGGTTCCCTTTGGGATTTTGGCTGGGGGAGGGGCGAGGGAGATGGTGCTGGTGAGCGCCTTTGTTCCCTGCCAAGCTGAGCTCTGTAGTTCGGGGCTCAACAACTCTCCCTCCCGTTGTCCTCCAGCCCTCCCGTTCTCCGAGCAAAGCTGTTAGCTTATAACCTTCCAGATGTCAAGTCCCGCTTGCTGTCAGAACACACTCCGTCCAGCCCCTCCACTTTTGCCAGCCAGACCCCGGGGCTCTGCTTGGCCGGTGGGCCGCCCCTCCACCCCGGCTCCCTCCCTCCAGTCTGTGGAGGGCGCACAGCCTCTCCACCCTTCCTACCCTCTTCCATGGGCCTCTCGTCTGCACTTGGCTCTGGAGATTCCAGTCTGCTAGTCTTCTGGTGGTTTTCTGGATTATTTAGGTAGGTGTAGGTGGAATCTAAGTGATCAGCAGGACGTGCGTTGATCCCAGAGTCCTCCTACGCTGCCATCTTCCTGGACCCACTTTGAATTAGTTGGATCCCAGACCACTCTCGGATAAAAATAAATTTTCTGCAAGCTATTGAGTTTTGAGTTTATTTGTTATACACTTTTTAATGTTGCAACAGGTTACTGAGAAGTTATTTTTGTCATTACCCTTATCATTTCAGAGTCACTTCCATTTATTTATTTATTTTTTTACCTATTCATATACCTTTACCATTACTAGAATATAAATGTCATAGAAGCAGGATTCTTACCCAATTATTTTCTCTGAGCCCATAATAAAATAAATAGTGCCTGGAACACCAGTCACATACTAGATGTTCAATAAATCTTTGCAGCAAGAGGTAATGGATTGTTAAAAGAGTTTTACCAAAGGGCCTAATTAGCCATGTAGAAATAAGGGGAAACTGGAAAAATAAATTCACGTAGCCATGGTAAAGGAATAATTGGAGTATAATACTCTGAAGTAAGATTAAAATCTATTGAACCCAATTTTCCTTTTAACAAGCTGAAAATATCAAATACATGAGGTTTTGTAGAAGCAAAAGGTACAATATAAGCAGAATGTAGAGGTTATTTCCAAGTACTGTTAACAAGACATCTTATGATAAAGATCCTCATAGGTGAACTAAAACAAAACTGAATTCTCAGGGAATAACCATCTACGTTTAAATTCCCTTGGTATTATCACTTCTCCCAAACGATGCATTCACTGAGTGTTTTGTGTAAGAATATATATCAGTTTCCAAGTCAAAGTGTCTTAGCAAAGAAAATGAAAATTTTCATATTTAAAAACTATCTACAAGAAGAGTAAATTTCAGGAAGAGTATGATTTAGCATTTCAAGTTCCAACAATGAGGACCTATTTCATGTTTTCCTATCTAGTCTTCCCCTTCTATGGTTAGTGTCATCCTAAGACTGACTTCCCTCATTGTCACCAGGTGAGTGCCAACAGTTCCCCAGAATACCTAACTCATGCTTCTTGGTCCATGTCAAACTTTCTCTTTTTCTCAAACATTTGAATATAAGTCTTGGCTTCCACTCTGACTTAACTATCTTAGTCCTGTGTTACCCCCAAACCAATCACTATGGCCAAAGAAATGCTATGTACTAATTGGCTTCTTTTGGATAGTATTATCATGCCTGGAGATAAGAATAATTTAATTTCACTCAAAACATACAGCTTTTAGTGTATGTGATGGGGGGAGAGAGTCACAGGGACCTGCCATCTTCTTCCTTTCTGATTGTGTTTCCTCCTCGTTGAGCCTAACCTGCTGTCCCACCCTACCTGGAACTCTACTCAGCCAGCTTCAGTTCCTATCCATGGGCTCCAGAATGCACCCTGTCTACATATGCCTTTTATGATTCTGTGACTTTGATATCTAAATTGCCTTTTTCCTTTAGATAGAAGCTATAGTAAGCAGAATAAAGACCCATCCAAAGATCTTCATGTCCTAATCTCTAGAATTTGTGAACTGTTAAATTATCAGCCGACTTGAGATAGGGAGATTATTCTGGATTATCCAAGTGGGCCCAATGAAATCAAAAGAGTCTATAGAAGTAAAAGAGGGAGGCAGAAGAGTTAGAAAGAGGTTTGAAGATGCTCTGCTGCTGCCTTTGGAAGTCAAGGAATGGGGTGGCATCCAGAAACTGGAAAAAGTGAAGACATGGATCCTCCCCTAGAACCTCCAGGAGGAATCTCAGCCCTGCTAATACTTTGATGTTAGCCCAATGAGACCCACTTTGGACTTCTGACCTCTGGAATTGTAAGATAAAAAATCTGAGTTGTTTTATGGTAATTGTGTTAATTTATTATAGAAGCAATAGGAAACTAATACAGAAACAAATACACATTAATGTATTATTCCCTTTGCCCTGATAAGAAAATTGGCTTTAGAAGGAAGGTGGCTGCAATTAGAAGTAGAAGATAACCGCTGAAAACAGAGTTTCACTGGACCTTTGCTTCTGAACCTATCCTAAAATCTTGCCAGGAAGTTACCACAAGCATTTCAATGAGTGAGACACTGGATTTCTGAATCTGTTCTTCTGCTTCTTCTTTTTGCTTCAAGGTTGCCCTTTTGCCAATAACAGACCTTTCTTGTAAAGCCTGAGCTCTTGCCAAACATGTTGGTTGCAAATCATGGCCTTACCTCTTGTGAGCTGAGTGTCCTTTGGTGAGTCAGTTAACTGTTCTGTCCTCAGTTTCTTCAACTTCAAAAGGTGGCTAATAATAGCACTTATCTCAAGAAGAATGTATTAGTTTGCCAGGGCTGCTTTAACAGAGCACTCTAGCCTAAATGGTCTAAACAACTGAAATTTATTTTCTCACAGTTCTGGAAGCTAGAAGTTTAAGGTCAAGATGTCAGCAGGAGTGTTTTCTTCTGAAGCCTTTGTCTTTGGCTTGTAGGATGGCTGTCTTCTCTGTCCCCTCATGGTCTTTCTTTTGTGTGCATGTATCCCTGGTGTCTCTCTGTGTGCCTCAGTTTTTTCTTCTTATAAGAACACTAGCCATAATAGATTAGGGTCTGCCCTAAAGACCTCACTTTAAATGAATCACATCTTTACGGACCTTATCTCTGAATACAGTCACATTCTAAGGTCCTGGAGGTGAGGACTTCAACATATAAATTTTAGGAGGACACCATGAGCCCAGAAAAGAGGGATTTGAGAGTGAGGAGACATGATCAATCAGAAGACCTTAGCAGAGTGCCTAGCTCACTGTAAATCTTAGACTTTACATTATTATTTTTATTTTTATGGCAAGATTTTTGTTTTTGTCAAGCAACACCGTTATCTGTTACAGTCTATGACAGAGCAACAACTCAAGTGTTAGAGATAGAACCATTTAACAACTGGGGCTAGGGAAGAAGACTGGAAGGGACCAAGCTCAGTGATCAATAGGCTGGTACACAACATACCTGTTTCTTAGATCTAATTTCACTGTCTTAGAAATACATCTGGTTTTCTAGCTGGATTATACATGAGACATGTGTGTTCTACAAGCTCACTTCATTTATAGCACAGAGAGAAATGCCCTTCAGAAGCAGGTACGGCAAAATATAGTTCAAGTTGCATTGAAGGTGAAGCCACCAGCTCCACAAGCTACTGCCTGTTCTGACAAACTCCCTGGACTTCAAGGCAGCCAAGTTGAAAATCTATTCAGTTTTTGGTAAAGGCAGATATAGTAGATGTTCACTGATGTCTCAGAATTTGATTCCAGTTGACATTTAGGGAATTTAATGAAAAAAAGTATTAATGATGATAACACTAATAATGCTACATAATCACCTGTAGTAGTCTTAAATCTAGACACTGTGTGTAGTGACTGATGCACATTATTTAATTCATTCATCCAATACATATTTATTGAATGCTTATTACATACTGACTCTGTTCTGGTTCCTGGAGATATCACAGTAAATAAGACATACGAAATTCATTCCATCAAAGTTTATGTATTAGTGGGAAATGAAAGACACTAAACTTAAATATATATTTATATTATATACATACTTGAATTTAATGTTTTTCATATGTATGCACATAAACAAATTTGATTTATAAATATATATTTCGTATGTCAGTGATGTGAATGAAGTATGTCAGAGAAAGTGGGTAGAAAGATGCTGCAATCCTATACAGGCTAGAGGAAAAAGTCTCGCTGAGAAGGTAACTTGGAGCAAAGGCCTAAAGGAGGTAAGGACATGAGCCATGAGGAGATCTTGGAGGAGAACATTCCAGGAGGAAGGGAGAGCATTTTAAAGGATCTGAGGTAGTAATGTGCCTACTGTGCCCTGTAATTAGTACACATATGGCATGTGAAAGGAAGTGAGAGGAGGGAAAACTTATAGTAGGTTACATCAGAGGCAATGGGAACACACCAATTAGGTAGGGTATTAACAGACTTGTAAGGACTTTCCATTTTTTTTTAACGTTTATTTTTGAGACAGAGAGAGAGCATGAACAGGGGAGGGTCAGAGAGAGGGAGACACAGAATCTGAAACAGGCTCCAGGCTCTGAGCTGTCAGCACAGAGCCCGACGCGGGGCTCGAACTCGCGGACCGTGAGATCATGACCTGAGCCGAAGTCGGCCGCTTAACTGACTGAGCCACCCAGGCGCCCCCGGACTTTCCATTTTATTGGGGATGAAGACCCAAAGGATTCTGAATAGGAGAGTGACATGACTTGATTTATATTGTAAAAATATCACCCTGGTGTTCTACTGAGATTGTAGAGGGGCAGACAGGGTGTTCAAATGCAACCTGCCTAACACTAAAGCTAGGATCTTCCACATGCTTCCATTTTTACAATTTACTTTTCTTATAAGAAAAGTTCTCTGTGCTGTGGAGGATGAATAAGAATTATTTGTTATTCAGGTTCTCATGGTGTGAAACTCCTTACTCAGATCTTCCTTTTAGTCATCCTACCAAAGTTTTTGAGCCCAGTCCATAGCAGTTCAGATTGACCTGCTACTTTCATGCTATGACAGAGCCATCTCTTCATTCATATTTCAAATAACTTCAACAAGTGTTTTAAGACAAAGGACAGCTGAGCACCTACCACCAAAATCTGAGGATTGTTCTTGAGAACTACATAATTTTGTGCTATCTGTACTCATATATCTTTTGTCTGCATACCCGACAATGGCCAAAAGCAAGAACTAATGATAAAATTGCCTAGTGGAATTCTAATGTCACTGACAACTTCCTACCTAGCCGCTAACTGCGGCTATTTTCTCCTTTCCTTCCTAAATTCTAATCATTATGGTGACACAGGATTCACTTTTCTATAAACTCTCTCTAGGCAATCATATTCCATGCAAAGGCATTAAATATCATAAAGACCTAGTTACTCCCAAATGTAAGTACTCCAACTCATAGGCCTGGTTCAGATCACTGTTCTGAACTTCATTTTGTGTAGTCATCTAATTACTTGACATTTTGTCCTGCATGTTTAAGAGGCATCTCAAACACAGCCTATCTAAAGGAGCCTCTTGATTTCCAAATCTCCTCTTCATCTGTGGATTCCATTTACCTCATTGCCACAGATTCTTTTTTCTTCCCTCACACTTAATGTCTAATTCCTCAGCAAGTCCTTTCCCATCTACCTTCAACTTACATCCTGAGACTAGTGTTTCTTACTCTGTCTGTCATGGCCATTTTCGTTCACAACCCTACCAGCTTTCATCTTGACTATGGCAATAAACCTCCTAACTACATTATGTCCTCCATTCTTGCTTAATATAGTCATTTGCCATTCATCAACTACAGTGATATGTTAAAAAGCAAATTCTGAAAGGCAACAACCAACACACACACACCAAACAAACCATGTGTGGGTGAAAATGAAAATGCAAAACATGTGGAACTCACTCATTGCTCATCAGAATGCAAAATTGTGAATCTTCTACATTTATACATATACTCAACATATTACCCTAGTAATCCTACTTCTGTGTATTTATCCAGGTGAAATGAAAACGATGTTAACACAAAAACCTGCATGTGGATCTTTATAGCAGATTACTTTGCAAAGTGGGGGCGGGGGGACTGGGAAACAGATAAATTGTGGTACGTGTATTCAATAGCATACAATTCAGCAATAAAGCAAATTACTCATAAACTCAACATGGATGTATCTCCAATGTGTTATGCTATGTGAAAAAGTCAGACTCAGAGGCTACATACTATATACTTACATTTATATAATATTCTGAAAAGGCCAAACTATAGCGATAGCGGAAAGATTTAGTGGTCGTGGAGGTTACTCCGAAGGGGAATGGCCAATTCTTTTGGGTGATGGAACTACTTTATATCTTGACTGTAGTGATAATTACACAATTAGATGCGTAAGTCAAAATTAACAGAACTAAACACTTTTAAAAAGGGTAAATTTGCAGGTAGACTATACCTTAATAATTAAAATTTTTAAAAATGTTCAATTCCCTAATTAAAACACCACAGTGAATTCCCCTTGGAATCAGACTAAAATCCAAACTCCTTATGTATGTAACCTGTTAAAACCTACTCTCAGAACTCACCTTGTAGTTCTGAAAAGAAATGCAGGTTTTCTGTTCAAGTGCCCTCACTGGCTTCCCAGGCAAAACAACAGCCTCTGGCTTCTTACTGTTTTTCTTTGAAGCCCATAACACAATTTAGTGTTTTTTACAGATTAAGTTCTTTACTTGACTAGAATATAAGTCCCAATAGAGATGGGACTTAGTCTTATTTGACTGATCACTGCTAATCCCTCAGCTCTTAGAAATAAAGAAGTAGCGCAAATTGTTAACACATATTGTTGAGTATATGTTGAATAATTTGATGACTGTTTGGAGACACTATAATCACACCAGAATATTTACTCAGATACCTATAAAATAACTGCTAACTTGACCTATACTATATTGTCTGTTTCTTATGGTGCTGCCACAAAATCAAAGGATACATGAAACCCTTCTTTTTACACACAAGCTAACTGGTTATTTAGGAATATAGGAAGAGTTGCCTGGAAAGTCTGCTGACTGAGTTCTCAGTAGTTTAATGTAGCTTCTGTGTCTATCTTCCCATGTCAATTCTAGAAACACAAGAAAAAGTGAAACCCAATTTATCTCACAGGATTTTACAGATGCATAATAAATTAATTTTTTTCTTTGCAAAAATGAAGCACTATTTCAGTTTTTCCCTTCAGTCTGATTTCACTGTTCCTATCATTGGTTTTCTCAGATTCAGTCATTGTGATATAATTAGGCTATGGCTAATAATGACTGTCATGTGCACATAGGCATGCATTTAAAGAGTTTACACATTTCTGAGATGTCTAAGAACATTATTTGTTATATGATATGTTTACAGCTAACATATATAGAGTAACTCTTACTCAACATTGCATTTGAACCCTGGTGAAATCCAAAGCTCTTTTTTTTTTTAAGCTCAAGATTTCACAAATTCTAAACAAATCAAGAAAGCCAACCTGGAAAGCACACATACAATTAAATTAAAAT
Organism: Prionailurus bengalensis; assembly: GCF_016509475.1. NCBI lineage: Eukaryota > Metazoa > Chordata > Mammalia > Carnivora > Felidae > Prionailurus > Prionailurus bengalensis. The sequence goes on along the minus strand of NC_057343.1, from coordinate 121,180,195 downwards.
GGGTAAGGGAAAGAATAAAATAGTCTGTAATTGGTAATTCACAGTGTTGGTGAGTAAATGATGCTACTAAGTGGGTAAGAATGCTAAAGATAAATTTAAACTCTTCCTTTTTACTCTAGACAATTAAATTACTTAGAAACTGCTTTATTCATCAAATGAACAAAAACAAACTTTAGCTGATATGAATTATCTGAAGCTCTGAATTAACAGTGCACCACCACAATTAGATTTTACTGAGGATGAAGTCAGTAACTGAACCTTGGTACCCTGCCCCTTCCATCCAATCTGGGTGGAGATAAAAGGAAGTGGAGGATGATTGGCTGAGCTCAGTTAACTCCTGGGAGAATCCCTAGGGCATTAGAGAATAAAAATAATTCTATGAATTGTTGTCTAAGACTGTTATTTCCAATCTCAGTGCTTAGCTAACATCCAATTAATTGGCAGGATTTTAGATCTCCGGGCATCCCCTTTGGATCGGGGGAGAAAAAAGGAGAAACACTGACTTTATTTCTTTCTAATATTTATTCATTGCTCCAGCCAGGAATGTATTCATTTTTAAATAGGGTTATAATCTGTTTGATTAGTCTCTACATGATGCCAAACATATGAATAAAACCTGAAAATTACATCCAAAATATCCTTTATTTTCTGTGACGACTTGCAGATGAATATACCATTTCCTGATAATGGAAGGCTATTTGAGCTTCTGGGTGTTATCCAACCTGGCTCTTTTTCCACCAGTGGGGGCACTAAGTTTTAACTTGCCTTATCATTGGCCTTCATTTGCACTTCTACCATCTTGGTTAGTGGTAGTACAAACATTTGCACTTGAGGTGCAGCACAAACTCTCTTCCTAACTCAAACCAAGTTTATTTCCTCTATTCTTGTGCTTGCTATGAAATCTTTGTGAGGAAGGTTTCCCTCCCTGTTTTACCTGCTTAATTGACCTCTCTTATATGCCAGGCACTATAGCACTATAGGAATGCTTTATGGGCAATATCTCATTTAATCTTGACAATGCAGAATGGAACTTATATAAAGATAGGGAAAATGAACATTACAGTTATATTTTCAGGTACTACAGCCAAAGAGAAACAGAGGAGGGATATAAATGTGCTTCTCTCCATAGCCTCTCTTCATATCGCACTTTCATATATCAACCCTCCAATCAGTCAACAAACTACTTAACCAGTATTTAAGGAGCTCCAAGCTCTGGTTTAAGTAAAAATATTCAGGAACTAGATCTTTGGCTTTATTCAATTCTGCCTAATTCCATTCTTCTTCAGGTGCTCAACCCCAGTTAATAAAAACTGCTTAAGAAGCTTTCAAACCATTCTGAAGCCTATAGCATTGGTTGCTAATAAAGTTGCAGAAATGAAAAGTAGTTGTTTTAAACACTTTACTCAGTTGTTTGAATCTTTACCTTCCTTTGTCAGGCACATTGTTGGACTAGAAAACAAGTGCTGAATTTCATTCACTTTGTATTAGCCTCAAAGGTCAACCATCTAGTTTTATTCCAATTAGTTTGAGGAAGTTGGTTGGTAGTCTAGTTCTGTGAAAATTCTAACTCAGATACAAGCCAGAAAGTTCTTTCAAGAACTAAGGGAAAAATACCAGGGGGATTTAATGGAGGTAAAAGTAAATTCACTTATCATTACTATACTGCATTTTATCCTCATACTCTTCGAATATTATAAAATCTTCAAGCTTCAAAAGAAATTTGACATAATCTAATCTAAACATCTCATTTTCCAGAAAGGAAAACAGGACCAGGGGTCACGGATATGCTGTATTATACTATTATGGCTCTCATTTCACATAGTTCACATGGCTAGCAAGTGAAGGACTCAAAAACAAGTATATATGACATGATTGCACATTCAAACATGACTGGAAGTGTCCTACCTTAAGAAATATTAAGTCAAAAAATTAAAAAGAATCATTTTAATAATAAGGGTCAGTGAAGAAAACAGAAACAACTGTAGATGAAAACTTCCTTTTCTCACTACCCATGTCATGGTATCTCTACACACAGCTAGCACCTTATCTGCCCATGACTGTTTTTATGTGGGGCAATCCAAATCTTCATTCCTCAAGGGTCCTGCCCATGTCTCTGATATGTTGCTATGATCTTCTATTAGTATTTACCACCTACATGGAAGTACACCTTGATAACCTTCTTGGTTCCAGACATACTAAGACTCATCCCCTTGTGTGGCAATAACCTATTTCCCCTTATTAAGTGGGATCAGTTATTGCAGCTTATTCTCTGTCTACTGATTCAGTGGCAGAGGGAACTCAAAACATCCAGGTGGCACTTTCAGCTTCTGGTTCATTAGAACCATTTTGTATTTTCTGGTCAAAGAGGTTTGTCTGCTTTTTTTTTTGCTTATTTTTTAAAAAATTCTTTATTTTTTGAGAGAGAGAGTAATCAGGGGAGGGGAAGAGAGAGGAGACAGAGGTTCTGAAGCAGGCTCTGTGCTGACAGAGTGATAGCAGTGAGCCCGAATGGGGCTTGAACTCATGAAATGTGAGATCATGACCTGAACTGAAGGTGGACACTAAACCAACTGAGCCACCCAGGAGCCCTGTCTGTTTTGTTTTGTTTTGTTTTGTTTTTAACCTTGAAAAGCAAGAGCTTGTACAGCCTAAAGTTGTGAAACATGCAGGAATAAAACACAAAGGTTTTGCAAATGTACCACGAGGCAAAATAGTGAAAATAATGTCTCTTTTTCAACTTCCAGGTTAGATGGGAAAGATAAGAGACACTGGTCACTGGTTCAAAGCATATACCAAAACGTATAGGGTCAGCTTTCCTACCCTCCTAAGTGTTACTATCTAGTCAGTTCTGTAACTGAGCCCTTAGTAACTTTCCCACATTTTCTTCAGGTATGTTGCTTCTGAATGATGGGGTACATGGAGAAGTCAGTCACAAAGGATTGCGTTTTTTGTCTGATTTCTTTTTGCTCTAAAGTGAGTTCCCTTTTAGAAACGATGATGTGTATGAAGCCACAATAGAGAACAGAGCATTAAGAAATCCATAGATGGGATGCTGGGAGAAACATTGTGGACAGTGAGGAAAAACTCATGTCTTACCTGTTTATTTCAGTTGGGAACACTCATGAAGAAAGTGGTCTTGCATGAGCAATGTGTCACTAGATAAATGGTGATGTATCACTATTTACCTCTGTTGTTAGCAGATTAGGCCCTCAGCATTGGTGACATCCAGTTCAGTCAGTGAGAGAAATACCAGGACATATCTGTGTGTGAAATATCAGTAGCCCTGGCGACTTTATTCATAAACCTTTTGATCAAGACTAAGTGTTTGGGAAAAGACTGTGTGTATGGCATCAAAAGAATGGGTCACCTTCAACATCTGAGCATTGAGACTATTCCAGGAAAGGTATAGCCTTTGATAAGCCTTCAGGTGAGATATAAATATTCTCACAGTCTATGCCCATTTCAAGGGGTCTGACTGCAAACTATTCTCCAATCTTTTTTCTCCCAAGTCTCTGACCATATTATCAAACTGTTAGCCACCATCTATGTCATTATAGACTGTATTTCAGGCCATCTCTCTTCCCAGAAGAAAGTGCTCAATGAAATGCGCTATTCCCTATTCTACTCACTGGAAGTGTTTCCTTTCCATAGTATTATTGAAGGCCAGCCCTGAGTGGAATTTTAGTGCTACAGCTGTCTCTTTCTAGCCAATGTCAGGACATCGTGCAAGATACTCACTAATGGGGCTCCATTTTTACTCTTAATTATCTGGTGGAGGAAAATCTCTACAAGGCCATAGGTGTGTGTTGATGGAGAGATGGCAATGCAGTAGGCATAAATGTCAAGAAAGTCAGAGTCAATAGTTCACATAACTTGCTTGTACCTTAAAGACATACCTGAGCTTCTTTTTATACTAATTCTTTTTATACTAATTTTTATACTAATTCAGTTTCATGAGAAAGAGAGATTCTCTGCATGCTCAAATTTATTAGTAGTAAACACCCAGTTAATGACTGGAACCTTAGTTTGTAGAATCAGTTGTAAGCATTATTCAATGAATAAGCATTCATTTCTACCAGTTCCAGTAACTAGCAGAAACTATCTCTCAATAGAAAAATAGTTTTGAGATATTTCTCTCCAACCTCTGAGTACCCGTGTTGTCATTATTCCATCAGAGTTTACCAGAAGCTTGGTAGAGCATCCTGATCAGTGAAAGACTCTTGAGAATCTTATGTCAGGTCATTAGCCACAATAGAGACACAGCTTGAAATCCAGCCTGATCCAATTGAAACTCTTCTTCTTTCTCTGGACTTCACTCTAAAAAGCAAGTCTTACAGATGATTTCATAAATGGGCTTACGAAACCCTTTCAAATATGGTGTCTATTGATCTAGGATCTAAAGACACTCTCCAAGTACTGTGCCTCTCTCTTATTAAAGGAACTAAAAGGCACAGGTGGTCTTTCACATTGGAGGGAATACATAGCTATGCTCCAGACCCAGTGAACCTCTAAAAAATCTCAATGAGGTGAAAGGCACCTAGACAGTTTTAGATTTTTATCTCTCACTCTCTGACACACATGTATCTTACCACATCATTCCTGCTGAATAAATCTAATTGGCATTATATCATACCTTTGTAGCCCAATATGATGCCTTGTGGGATGGCAAAATGAGTAAGATTCCTGCATGCTAGATTTTGACAGAAAGCCAGGAAACTGTTAAGCCTGAACAAAGACAGTGAAGTAAATTGTTTCCCCTATCAAGTGGAAGAAGACTGTATCTGACTGACTTTGCTAATTGGTATAAAGTAAAAAGGCATTTGCCAGATCGATAGATGCAAATCAGATGCCAGAGTCTCTGTTGATTTACACTAATAAACAGACAATATGTGGAATAGCAGCTGAAGTTGGAGTCACTTCCTGATTAAGTATATGAGAATTCAATCGAATTCTCTAAGACATATCAGCTGCACAGGCCAAAGAGGTAAGAAAAATGTTGTAGGTATCATTACTCTGCATTTCACATCTTTGATACTGCCAATAATCTCTGTAATTTCTCAAGGAATGAAATACATTGCTTTCAGTTTACTATTTTGTGATCATATGTGTGTGTGTGTGTTTGGAGGCGATGGGAGCAGTTGTAAAGGCTTCTGATTGGTCCTTCCTACCACAACAGGTCTCACTCCATAGGTCTGGAAGTGGAAGCAGGGATTCATACAACAATCAAGTGAGTGTCTTCCTACTATGCATTCAGGAACTGAGAAAATGATCGCAGTGTGGGTTCTTAAACCTATTTGGTCCTCTATGAGATGGATTTACAAAAAAAAATCTTTATTATCAACCTTGATAGTACTCTTCTGGGTAAACCACAGTGGAGGTTGAATTCCTAAGGGATTAGTATAGTCTCAAAGCCCATATTTAATCATTCCTCAAATATGTGACTGTTTCCCTTTCCCTTCGAAATAGCTGTAGGTCCTTAGGAGAAAGGATGGATGAAATATTTAGCATACTGAGTTTTGGACTCCATTTCATTCAAGGGATTCTGAATTTGTGAGCTGGCTTACGTCTGAGAATTGGGTGAGGAAGTATGTGGTAAATTATATTATTTTCAAAACCTCACTTCCAAAAATAGAAAAGAATGCTTGAGTTAGTTTAAACAGCACAATTTTCCTTCTATAGACAAGTTCATGGGAAGGCAAATGATCAAAAGATTGAATGGAGTGGGTGGAGTCACAAGTGCCTAATGTTTAAAGTTTCTTGTAGTTATAGTATCTAATGGCCCTCTCATTCAATACAATTACTACCAGGACGACCTTCGCAAAAAAGCCATACAGTTACTCTTGAACACCATAGGTTTGAACTGTATAGATCAACTTGGACATGGTTTTTAATCAATACATATATTGGAAAATTTTTTGGACATTGAGGTCAACGTGAAAAAAGTCATAAATGAAGAGCTAGCATAGAAATCTTTTTAACAATGAGAAAAAATTAGGCATGCCACGAATGAGTAAAATAATCATAGATACTAGTCTATCTTACCATTTACTACCATAACATATGCACAAATCTAGTATAAAAAGTTAAAATTTATCACAACTAACACATATCAACACAGATTATAACTGTACATGGTGCCAAATTCACAAAAAATGTGAACGAACATACAGATATGACATTACATCATAAATGCATGAAGTTAACTATATAGCTAATTGTAGTACACTGTAATAATGCTTCTGTACTTCTGAGCTACCTCCTGTTACTCCTCAACTGTTGGGAATATTTGCTTAACGTGTTGTGTGACGATAATCATCTCTGCCAGAACACTCCATCTCTCCAGTAAATGGGGTGTCAAAATAAAAATTGATGTCTTGTGGTTCTCATGTATTTCCATTGTGTTTAATACAATACTACAGACTGTGAATAACACTATGGGACCCACATGAAGTGCCATTAGTGATGCTGGAGGTGCTCAAAAGAAGCATAGAAAAGTTATGACATTACAATAAAAAGGTGAATTATTTGATATGTACTGTACACTGAGGTCTGCTGTGGTGATCATCTACCACCTTGAGATGAATCTAGCCTAAAAACAACCATGAAAAAAGAAAAGGAAAATCGTGAAGCCATCGTTGCAGCTACTTCAGCAGGTACAAAAACCTCGCACCTTTTGCAAAATGTCTTCTTTTTTAAGTATTTTTTAATGCTTATTCATTTTTGAGAGAGAGACAGACAGACAGAGGATGAGCGGGGGAGAGATGCCCCAGAGAGAAGGAGACACAGAATCCAAAGTCTGGGCTGTCAGCACAGAGCCTGAGGTGGGGCTCAAACCCATGACCTGAGAGATCATGACCTGAGCCAAAGTTGGAAGCTTAACCAACTGAGCCATCTAGGCGCCCCTGCAAAATATCTTCTTTTCTCATACTGAAAATGTAGCTTTTATGTGGGTGCAGGATTGCTACAAGAAAGGCACACCTACAGACTCTAATATGATTAGAGAAAAAAAGCCAAGTCCTTATATGACGACTTAAATCAAAAGGAAGGTGCAAGATCTAAAGCTGGAGAAGTGAGTGCCAGCAAAGGATGGTTTGATAATTTTAGCAAAAGCTTTGCTTTAAAAATGCCCATATAACAGGAGAAGCAGCTTCTGCGGACCAAGAGGCAGCAGACAAGTTCCCAGGCGCCATAAAGAAAATCATTGAGAAAGAGTATCTGCCTGCACAGGTTTTTAATGCAAATCAAAGTGCCCTATTCTGGAAAAAAAATACCACAAAGGACATTTATTAGGAAGAGAAGTAAGCACAAGATTTAAGGCAGAAAACAATAGGCTATCTCTACTGTTTTGTGCACATGCTGTTGGGTGTTCAGAGCTGCCCTTATCCATAAAGCTGCTAAGCCTCAAGTCTTGATGGGAAAAGACAAACACCAGCTGCCAGTCTTTTGGTTGTACAGCAGGAAGGCATAGATGATGAGAACCTTTTCTCTGCATTGTTTCCATTGATACTTTTTCCTTGAAGGCAGGAGTACCTTCCAAGTAAGGAACTACGTTTTGTAGTTCCTTTTATATTGGATGATCCCCCTGACCCACCAGGGCCCCATTAGTTCAACACCAGAGGTGTTGAAGTGGTCTCTTTGCCCCTAAAACGATATCTCTCATTCACCATCTAGATCAGCAGGTCATAATGAAAGGATTGTCAACACTATGGGAAAGAATGCTGATAGTGAGAACATCATGAAAGTCTGAGGATGACACCATTCAAGTTGCCATCATTGTTATAGAAAACCCATGAAAGTCATAAAGCTCCAAATAATAAGTTCCTGCTGGAGAAAACCTTGTCCAGATGTTATGCATAATTTTACAGGTTTTTTTTTTGACAGAGACAAGGATATTATGAAAGAGAGAGGGGTATAGCAAAAAAAAAAAAAAGGCGGGGTGCAAAGGGTTTCAAGGTATGGATCCTATAGAAGTTCAAGAGCTAATAGACACCCCACTAGAGTAATTAACAAATCATGACTTGCTGGAGGTGAGTGCTTCTGAACTAGTACTAGACAGTGAGGAAGAAGACATAGAAGAAGCAGTTCCAGCAAACACATTGAGAGTAGACAATATGGTAGAAGGGTTCTGATAATTCACACTGCTTTGACCTTCCTTTAAAACATGGACCCCTTTATGATACAGGCACTGAAGCTAAAGCAAAGAATGGAAGGAGGATTGGTACTGTGTAGAAACATTTTGAGAAAAATGAAAGAGCAAAAGGCAGGCAGAAATTACACTGTTGTTCCATAAGTTACACTGAGTGTGCAGCCTCTCTTGCCTCCCCCTCCCCCTCCCCCTCCTCTGCCCCTGAGACAGCAAGACCAGCCCCTCTTCTTTTTCCCCCTCCTCAGCCTACTGAAGGTAAAAACAACAAGGACTTGGGGCGCCTGGGTGGCTCAGTCGGTTGGGCGACCGACTTCGGCTCAGGTCACGATCTCGCGGTCCGTGAGTTCGAGCCCCGCGTCGGGCTCTGGGCTGACAGCTCAGAGCCTGGAGCCTGTTTCGGATTCTGTGTCTCCCTCTCTCTGACCCTCCCCCGTTCATGCTCTGTCTCTCTCTGTCCCAAAAATAAATAAACGTTAAAAAAAAATTAAAAAAAAAAACAACAACAAGGACCAAGAACTTTATGATGATCGGCTTCCGCTTAATAAATAGTAAATAGTCATCAGGCGATAGAGTTAATAAGCTTATCTGTTGTGTCTGTGTGTGAGTGTCCTGGTGTGGAAATCTAGTAACTGTATGTCAAGAACTGGAGGACAGGTTTCTGCAACATCATCATCACCACCTAAGTATTCAGTGTGGAGAACATCATGTGCAAAACCTGTATGGAACTGATTAGCCTATCCTTACATATAGGCATTAGGTGCGTGATATTTAATATAAAATTAATAGTGTATTAGTTTAAAAAAATTAATGTGTTAGTTTTGTTACTGTTTTGTAACTTTGATTTCAGATAATTATATTACCATACAGTATGTGTCTCTCTCTCTCCTAATTGGAAAAACTGGGTATCAACCTATCATCATAAATGATTTTTTTAATGTAACGTTTCCAATACTGTATTATAAATAGGACTGTAATAGTATATGCCATAAAAATAGTAGTGTATAGGCTAGGCCACCATAAAACAGATGTATTGGTTGTAATAGGCTACCATAAAGGAATCATAATGCTGCTTCTTTGCTATCTATGCATGAATCATTATATAAATAGTGTAAATAAATGAGTTTCTTTTTCATATTATCTTTTCTTTTTTGTATAGTATTATTAATACACGTAACATCTACAATGTTTTGTGTCATATAAGACAATATTTATGTAGGTACTGACAGACAATTTACCTTGTAAACAGATGATGTAAACTTATAGTATCAATAAATACAGTGCAGTGATATAAATGCATTTTCTCTCCCTTATGATTTTCTTAACATTTTTTTTCTCTAGATTACTTGATTTTAAGAATACAGAATATAATACATACACAAAATATGTGTTAATCAACTGTTTATGTTATCAGTAAGACTTCCAGTCAACAATAGGCCATTAGTAGTTACCTTTTGGGGTGTGAAAAGTTACATGGATTTTCAACTGAACAGGCATCAGTGTTCCTAACCCCTGAGTTGCCTAAGGGTCAAACTTTATACATAAAATATCTGTCCTAGACTAATACTTTTGTAGACAGGGCTTATGTGGATATTGCTGAAAGATTTATTTACATTCATTCATGTCTGGTTAGTCATCCTTTTGATCTATTTTTCACACAAGTTATGGATGCTTATTTATTATTATTATTATTATTATTATTATTATTATTATTATTGTTTTTACCTAACATTTTCTATTCCTGAATTAGGGTTACTCAAAAACTCTTTATTCAAACTGTTAGAAATGTTCTGCTAATTTGCTCCTGCATATAGATTATAGACTCAATATGGAAATTTTAGAACTTTAGAGAAAGTCACTTCATTTCTAATTCATAGTAGAGTGTGGAGGGGAGACACCTCATTGTAGCTGTCATTAACCACCAACAATCATCATTATCTAGGATCTGAACAAATGGGTATCTAATACAGGTGAAAATATTTGTAAAAATTATGAATAAAAATTTTTCCTCCTATCTAGGAGGTGAAGCCAATCTCACAACTTTACAGTCTCAAGATATTTTTTTCTCTTTCTCCAGGTTTATAGAACAAAATTTGTCAGATTTAAAAATGGATGAGGGCAGAATGAAATCCACATCTTCACAGTTGATCTATAATAATGGTGATATGCACTTTGTGCAAACCCATTAAAATGAATAATGGTGCCCTGATACACCATTCAAGTCATTTTACTATGGGAAATCATTCATCAAAAATGCATATAAATCTGAAATTCAATTAATCATCTCATACAATAGGTTAGTCTCTTGCAATTTTTATTCTAATACATTTTTTCTTTGAATAAAATGTAGTTGTCACTGGAAAATATCAAACCAACACTTCTTAACAAATACATATGGATTTGTAATTAAACCCAATAAAATCAACAGTGAAGTATAAAAAGTAAAGAGCTAAAATTCAATTAAAATTACTATAGGAGATAATACTAGGTTACTTTTGGGCAGAGCACAACACATTTTGCTTTTCAACAAAATGCATTATTAGGGGTTTTAATAATAAAATGTAACATGAGATTTAATGGTGTATTCAGTGAGTAGCTGATGGCAAGAAAAGTGTAGGAGCTATTAGAAAATTCCAATGGTGATCTAACATACATTATTAAAATAGACATGCTATATGTTGATTTAAAAATAGCTTATAAATCTAAAAGAGGAGATTATGGCTGGAAAAAATAGGGTATATTGATGCTGGGACTGTACAGCTGGACAAGTGAAGCCAACAGTATTTCAAGATTTTTTTTTTTTTTGCAAATGACCACATGTTGCTACCAAGAAAATAACTGACCAAAATATTAGTTTGAGAAATCTGAGTGACTGATTTTATTTGTCCTATTTTTTAAATTTGATATAACACAGCAATTGAACTCACTGATATCCAATTAATTTATAAACAAAAAAAAAACACAAAAAAATGATTTCAAATACCACTTACAGAAAATTCTGATACTACTAACTGCTTCAGTTTTCCTCTTGATTTCCCTAAAATAAATCTTTTACAAATTTCTCTTTTAAAACTAATACAATCAAAATGAAAAAATATGGGTCCATCATCTCCCAATGCTATTCTTGCCACAATATATTTTCTTTGATGCACTTATGTACATCTGAACCAACGAGGCAATAATTAGTATTTACCCCAATAAATGATGTGATAGTAAGAATTATAGTACACGAAAGTTTTTATATTACTAACAATATTTTTCACAAAACTAGAATAATCCTAAAATTTGCATGGAACCCAAAAGACCCAAAAAAGCTGAAGCAGTCTTGAAAGAAAAAAAGAACAAAGCTAGAGGGATAATAACCCTTGATTTCAAGATATACTATAAAGCAAGAATAATCAAAACAGTATGGTACTGGCACAAAAAGGGACATGGACATCAATGGAACAAAATAGAGAGACTGGAAATAAACCCATGCTTGTATAGTCAACTGATTTATGGCAAAGCAGGCAAGCCTATAAAGTGGGGGAAAGACAGTCTATTCAATATGGTACTAAAAACTTGGACAGCTTCATGAAACTGGACCACTTTCTGACACCATAATTAAAAACAACTCAAAATGGATTCACGATCTAAATATAAGACATGAAACCATAAAACTCCTAGAAAAAAACATAAGCCAGGAATCTCTTTGATATCAACCTTACCAATACTTTTCTAGATATATTACTTCAGGCAAATGAAATAAAAGCAAAAGTAAACCATTGTGTACTATACCAAATAAAACTTTTGCACAGTGAATAAAACCATCAATAAAATAAAAAGGCAACCTTTTGAATGGGAGAAAGTATTTGCAAATGATATATGTGGTAAGTAGTTAATATTCAAAACATATCAAAAAATATATAAGATTCAGGACAAAAAAAATTTTTTAATGGGCAGTTATGAAATGTGCAGAATACCTGAAGAGATATTTTTCCAAAGAAGACATCCAGACGTCCAACAGACACAGGAAATGATGCTCAATGTCACTCATCATCAGGCAAATACAAATCAAAACCATACTGAGATACCACTTCACACGGGTCAGAGTGGCTGAAACGAACAACTCAGGAAACAAGAGATGCTGGCAAGGATGTGGAGAAACGGGAACCCTCTTGCACTGTTGGTGGGAATACAAACTGGTGCAGCCACTCTGGAAAATAGTGTGGAGGTTCCTCAAAAAATTAAAACTGGAACTACGCTACAAGCTAGCAATAGCACTACTAGGAATTTACCCAAAGGATACAGGAGTGCTGATTCAAAGGGGCACATGTACCCCAATGTTTATAGCAACACTTTCAACAATAACCAAACTATAGGACGAGCCTAAATGTTCATCAACTGACCAACAGATAAAGAAGATGTGGTTTTTATATAAGACAGAATACTACTTGGCAATGATAAAGAATGAGATCCTGCCATTTGCAGCAACGTGGATGGAAGTGGAGGGTATTACGCTGCGTGAAATAAGTCACTCAGAGAAAGAGAGATATCATATGTTCTCACTCATCTGTGGATCTTGAGAAACTTAACAGAAGACCATGGGGGAAGGGAAAGGGGAAAAAAAAGTTACAAACAGAGAGTGAGGGAGGCAAACCATAAGAGACTCTTAAATACAGAGAACAAACTGAGGGTTCATGGGGGAGGCAAGGGAGAGGGGAATGTGGGTGATGGGCATTGAGGAGGTCTCTTGTTGGGATGGGCCCTGGATGTTGTATGTAAGCAATGAACCATGGAAATCTACTCCAAAACCAAGAGCACACTTTACATGTTGTATGTTAGCCAATTTGACAAATTATATTAAAATAAAAATAAATTAAAAAAATAAATAAAATATATGGTTCAATGACAATCTATCTTTAAAGCACATCTGTCCTTTTGAGAAGAAACCCCCTATACCCATTAGCAGTTTTTCTTCATTTTCCCCCACACCCCATCCCCTAGATCTGTAGAATCATTAATATACTTTTTGTTTCTAGAGACAGATATACACTCATTATGGATATCCGGTACAAATGGAATCATGGCTCCTTTAGCACTCCTTTTTATTGCCAAATTTTCTACTGTACAGAAATTCCATACTCTTATCAATTCATTATTTGGTGAAGATTTGTGTGTTTATACCTTTTGGCTCTTATGCATAATGCTACTATGAACAACTTTATACAAGATTTTGTGTGGATGTATGCTTTCAATTTTTTTGGATATGCAACTTGAGATAGAATTGCTATGTCATATGGTTAACTTTATATTTAATCTTTTGGGGGATTGCCAGCGTTTTCACACAGTGACTGCAGCATTTTACATTACCATGAGCAAAGTAGGAGAGTTCTGACTTTTCTTCATCTTTGCCAGCACTGATCTGGTTTTTGCTTATAGTCATCCTAGTGGGAGTGATACAGGATCTCATTGTAATTTTAATCTGTGTTTCCTTAATGACTAATAACATCGAACATCTTTTAAGGGGCTTATTGGTCAGTTCTATATCTTTTTTAGTTTTTGAAGACATGTTTATTAAATACATTGTCTGAATTTTTTGTCTTTTTTACTGTGTTGTAGGAAGATAGTCAAATGAGCTATATCATTAACAAATATTTTCTCCCATCCTGAGGGGTGTCTTTTCACTTTCTTTGTAGTGTCCAGGCTTAGACTATTTTTTCCTTGTTTTCTTTTAGTGTGGGTACTTAGCAGTTATTCCTGGGTCAGTTTAAGCCATTTATCAGTCAAATAAGTCAAGCTCCCTTAAACAGTTAGATTTTTACCTTTTGCCATTTGAGGTCTCTGTGACTTAGAGACTGTTTTCACAGTTCATGAAGTTTGCATTATTTTGCGCCATGTTCAGCCAGGGATTAGTGGTTTGAAGGTTTCCTCTCTGATCTTTCTTGAGAGGTTATGGTCTTGGACATGGACACAGTCTTCCAGAATCATGGGGATGAGTGTGATTTTACTTTTAAGCCTGGATTTCCAGAAGTTGCTTCTGGGTTAGTGGATCTTACTGTTCAGTCAGTGTTTGGTCAGAGATTTAAGCCCAACCTGACACTAAGGCTTCTATTCTGTTTGGACGAGTCTATGTGCAGCTTTCAAATCTGGCCACATCCTAATCTTAATGCTCCTGTGTGCATGTAGCCTTGTCCACTTCAGGATATCCTCCCTGACCCCTAAAGTTGGCTGTGATCCACAGGGGCTCTTCTTAGCTTTTATCTTTCCCTAATTTTCTCTGTTACACTTCTGGATGTCCTACTGTTTTTGCATGTATCATGAAGCCAACATCCTACTCTTAATTACTTTCTGCCAAAATTCTGTTTTTTGACACCACATCTATTAATGGACATCTCAACATTTCATTCCAAGTGAAGTCAGTCCCCTCAAGTAAAACTGAGGAGCTCTTCTTCCATAGGGTCTGATTTTTTTTTCCCCTGGGCAGAAACCTGCATGCTTGCACCAGAGCTGAGGACAAGGACTTGCTTTCCTGAAGTGATAGCCTCTACTCTACAAGCAAACAATGCGGGTGATGGCAGCCCCTCAGCTTCTCAGTTTATACCTCCCATCATGGAACATTTAGTTGGGGCAGGGACAGTCAGGGCCCCATTATTCTTGGCCTACTGTGCCGAGTAGAGCTTCTGTCCTACAAGTGAGATTTGGGTTGGGGGGGAGTAGACCCCATTACCTCTGGCATGCCTGCCTATAATAGAGCTTCTGCCATAGAGCTCTGGAAGGGGATCAGAAAGGCTGGCAGGAGGATAGTAAATCCAGTTTTTCTAGGCTGTTCCTGCCTGAAATAGAGCACCCGGGGTAGTTTCCTAAACACTAGCTGGGGAGAGTGTAAAGAAAAGGCTTAAATGCCATAGCCTCTGATTATTTGGAGATTTAGTAGATTTTCATGAATGAATTTTGTTTTTCCATTTACTACATTTGCATCCTTACTACATTTCCCCAAGACTCTAGATGATGGCTATGGTTCACTAATTAAATTGTTTTGTTGTGATAGAGTCCATCCAGCTCCTTACTTCACCATTCTGGAATTCCTGTTCTACCCCTGCCCTCCATAATTCATTTATACTCATTGTCATTTGCTCCATGTGGTAGAAGAACTTGTTGTTCCTTTGGGTACCTATACCATTTGATGTTGATAGACATTTAGGTCGCTTCCAGTTTGTGGTGTTGTAAACTATTCTGCTATTACAGTGTATTCATACCTCTTGCTGAAAATTCATGTCTTTACACATTTCTGTCAGTTATACACACAGATGTGGAACTGTTGGTCATGTTATGTGTGTGTTTAGCTTGAGTGTGTACTGCTGAGTAGTTTTCTAAAGTTATTGTAGCAATTTACACTCCCAACCAAAAGTTTATGAAAATGCTGGATGTTTCATATCTTCACTGATGGTTGGTGGTTTTTGTCTATTTTACTGTAGTCATTCTCGTGTGTGTGCGGAAAGTACTGTGTTGTGTCTCTCATTCACATTTCTCTGATGACTAACAGCATTGGTCACAGTTTCATCTTCATATTCTTACTGACTTTTGGGATTGTGAATTATGTCTTTGCAAATTATGAATTGTATGTCTGAGGTTTTTTGCCCATTTTTCTGTTGGACTGTCTGTCTTGTTAATTGATTAGTATAAACTCTGTCCATATTCTGAGTATGTGATTATTTTTTTAAAGGAAAATAAGATAAAATATATAAATAATGAATCTGATATATTTTGAGATGACATTAAGAAAATTTCAAAACTAAGAGGTAGTTTTTAAAAGTTAATAAATAGGGTTAAAAAATAAGTGAGGCAATTTAGAAGGATAAAAGTATTCTGAAGTTACGTTGCTTATGGTCACTTAGGGTGTGGATATTACTAATGATTGAATGTATCTCTACTCTAAAAATTCTGTAACAATAAGCACTAATTTTAAATGAGTTCCAGGCACTATGTTAAGTGTTTTGCATCCATAATACTTAATTCTTTCCATCCTGCAGGGAAGATTATATCAAGTTCAAGGGAGGCAATTGAGGCAAACTTGCCCAAGGTCATACACTGGGACTAAGGATGGTTGATCCCATAAACCCAGTGATTAATGCAATACTATAGAAAAAGACCAACAAGTATTTTAAATGCACAGAGCCACTGATGAAGAAAAGAGCTTTAAGGGACAGAATGTAGGTCCTAAAAGAAAATGTTAAATACAGTGTTATTTATCTTGAAGAAAAAATGTTTTGTCTAAATTAATGCTTTTAAAGTACGAAAAGATCTTTTAGGGAAGAAAAATCCTTGCAAACTATAAAATATGGAAATGGATGCATATTGAAGCATGGAAGATTTCATTTATTAACAATAACTTTCCTGGTTATGATTGATAGCAATTCGAAAATTATTGAGCATTGCATTCGAAGTCTAACCTCATTGCCATATTTCTCAATATTCCTTTCAACCTCCTGTAAAAGCCCAGCAAACTTGTGGGTGCCAAATGCACTTCCATGTCTCTCTGACTTTTTGTATATACAAAATGTCTTATGTCACCTTCTTCATTTGACATCTTAATTCTACAAGAGCTTATTTAAATAACACCTACTCTGTGAAGCCCTCACCAGTTCTCCCTCTGTGTCCCCCTCTGTGAATGTATCTGTCCCACAGGATTGAGAGTTTGACTGGGAGAAGAGAGATCTTTCCATCATTATTTGTAGCTTGCATGTAGTGAGTACTAAGTAAATATTATTAAACAAAATTCAGAGCCACAAATGCATGAAAAGTTTGGTACATTAGAAGACAAAAACAGTATGGTAGCACTGTGATGTGTGGTAGCTAACACTTGGCCTCAGTGCCAAGGGACAAGAAAGGAGGAAGACTGTGGAGAACAGAGAAAGCCCACCCAATCTAAAGTGGAAACAACTCCTGAGTCCTGATCAATTGTTGGAAAGCTAGAATGCAGACCGCATTATGCCAAAACCTCTCGTTTAATCTAGAGATGCAGAAATCAAAACCCGTTTACTCTTCCATACATACATGTGTTTGTGTATGTGTGAAACCACCTGATGTTTGCATCTTGCTAACTGATTTTTAAAAATCACTTTGTGGGGCATCTGGATGGCTCAATTGGTTGAGTGTTAGACTATGGCTCAAGTCATGATCTTGTGGTTTGGGAGTTTGAGGCCTTCATTGGACTCACTGCTGTCAGTGCAGAGCCTGCTTTGGACCCCCTCTCTCTTTGTCCCTCCCTCACGTGCACTTTCTCTCTCTCCCCAAAAAGAATAACTAAATAAACATTTAAAAATCACTTTGCAAGCCAAAAAACAACAAAAATACATCTATAGGTCAAATTTGGCTAGTATGTCTTTGACTTGTAATTCTTGGCACAAAGGCATTATTTCTGAACATCAGTGATAAAAGATTCTACTACCCTCCCCCTGTTTCCCAAGAACGTAGGGAAACATGTGAAAGACCTTTAATAAAACCAAGGAAACTATACCCTGGAATGGCCTGGAGAAATCTACTTGTCAATCTGTCTTGGATAACTTAGTCATTGACTTTAAGTCATCTCAGGAGACATGATCTTATAGATTCATGCCACTCTGGGTTCTGACAATCTGTGAGATTAGTCATGAAGGGAAAGTACTCAACTAGTTAAAATATGACTCCACATTTGCATTTTCTGTTTTATAAAGCCTATCAGATTCTGCAAGGGCCTTATGTAAGCACTTACGTGGGAGACTTGGAAGTGGCTGAAGACTGATACAAGTCTGATGGTGAAATGGCTTACTAAGTACATGGTTAGCTGCTTTCTCCAACCTCATAAAAATCACAAATAACAAATAAACAATAGCAACAGCAACAACCCAATGCCATCCTTTTGAACTTATCTCACGAATCCTGATCAAAAGCCTAGTTCAACTAAGGTTTCAGAGAGTAAAGCAAAGACTTTCATCAGTTGCCTAAATATGTTTAAATCAAACAAAAATAAAAAGACCAAGTCGTGTCTGGACTAAACCTGTGACTCTTGATGTCATAAGATTCATTCATTAACAAGTCTTATGGAGTTTTTGTGAAAATTAAATGGGATGCTATAAAGAATTTCACACTTCACCCTGTAACATAGTAGTGGCATAATAAGTATTGCTAATTATTTTACTTTTGTTTTTAATCAAGCCAGCCAGACATAAAACATATGACTGCTTTAAAGATAAATGGTTATCTTTTGACTTAGGTTTAGGTCATGATCTCAGAGTTTCATAAATTTGGGACCCAGGTCGGGCTCTGTGCTAACAGCGTGGAGCCTGCTTGGAATTCTCTGTCCCTCTCTCTCTGCCCTTTCTCAACTCATGCTATCTCTGTCTCTCTCAAAGTAAATAAAAACCTGAAAATATTTAAAAAATTAAAAAAAGATAAATGGTTATTATCTGTTTATTTTTAAGGATGACTGTAGGAATTTTCCTATACCAAAGCTCATAGAATGTGGTTTCAGAGTGGCTAACTAGTAGCCACCAGCACACCAGGGTCTGGGGGATGAACAGGCTCACATGGAGGCCATCTTGCTCCCATTTTGCTCTAACCTCCTGATGACCCAGAGCATGCTTTCCCCATTCCCCCAGGGAATAGGGTACTTACTGAAGTGCTAGGAGAGAATGGGAGTCTATTTCACCATTTCACATTAGAATTCAAGTTGGACATTTCAAGTATTATGTGCAGATGAGTGTTTGTGACTTTAGAGCAACGCAGGATTCTTAACAAAATATGAATTAAAGTTTTAAAAAGAAATCCTGAATTTTTTATTGGGGATGATATGGAGTTATAATTCTCAGGGTTAACCTGTTAAATGTAAACATTTAAAAACATATTGTAAGTTTTGAAACTATTTTGGTATTTCTTCATTTTTTTAACATACAAGATTACATAAATAAGTGAGGTGACCTAAGCCTCGCTCCACCTCTGAAATGGTCTGTGGTACTATAGCTCTTTTCATAGACGAGCTTTGTCAGGACGGTAAGCTCCTGGAGATGTCAGATGTCCATTTCTGGGATAAAGATACTTTGCCTCTTTTATTTATTTCCTCTTGCATTTTTCATATGGTCCTTTCTCCATAAAGGCTCCAAGAACAAATAACATAACTTCATTGAACGTTGCTGAATGGCTCCGTTGGTTAGTTGCACCACCTTACTTTACAATGATGCTAGCAGAGGCAAGAGAGAAAATTACTTTTCTTTCTAGCAATTTTGGTGATGGTTTTGATATACAATTGATGCTAGCAGTAGACTCTATGCAATCATTTGGAAAAAAATGAAGCCATTTCAATAGAATGAAAAGTGTTCTGATATTCTTATGCGTCATGACTGGCATGTAAAACATTGGGAGATGTTATGCTCTATTTCTCTGTTCTCTCTATGTACACACACATGCACATACATATCTACACATCTTTATATAGTGGGCAATAAGCCCTGATGGGAAGGATGAATCGGTGGGAAGAAAAATGCCTTGAGTCTCGTCTGGGAAGTGAAGTGTATGCTGTACTTGGATAATGATGCTTGGTTAAATTCAAGTTTTGATAAACAATAACTGTTTCAGTGTAAGTGTCCAGTATCTACTTAGTATGCATTCATCCCATAGAGTGCTAAATCTGGCGACTCTAACTTGGAAGTAAAGGAAGAACAGAATCACAATATTTGAAACAGCCATTTGTGGGATGAGTGAGAGAATGCCCGTGGAAGTGAGCACCTGCTGTGACTGACACATACTAGGTGCTCAGTAAATGGCAGCTTCCAACATTGCCCAGGTAGGAAGACTAAGGGGAATTTCTCCTTTTAGATCCTCTCATAAGATAACCAAAGCTTGGGAAGTCCGAAAGCAAAGACAGAGCTCCGGCATATTGCAAATATTAATATTTAACAAATTAACACCTTCAACACTATTGAGACTTGGGGTGATAAATTATTTACAATTATGGGAATTTTTTCAATATTAATTTACCAGGTTGTAGACAATGAGTGGTCCAGTGACGGTTGCAAGTTTGAAGCTAGCTGACAACTTCCTCCTTCAATGCTGTCAGTTTATCATTTCAGCTGCTAAATCCACATGTCCCTTGTTGACTACAGGACCTGGGTCAGTGATGGGCTTAGTCTCCATATGACAAATGAGAAAAGTGAGGTCTGGCCGAGGCTCAGAAAGCCAGGCATGATGAAACAAGGTACAGGACCTGGGGGTAGGACCTGCTTTATAGGCGGAGACCTGAACAGTCATATGGGGCCCATGTTCAGACACATCCTGCTCTTGTATTTTAATGCTACTCAGTCATTGTCTTGAAATTCTTAATGATAATTTGTCCTCTGAATTTCTGCTGTGTAAGTGGGATGGAACAATGGACCATATATGCAATACACACATATATATAATACACAAAGTTTGATCACACATGTAATGATTCCATAAATCACCAAATATCCAGTCCACTTTCAAAATCTGCCCCCAAAATGTTCTCAAAAATGCCTGGTTTTTAGCAGCTGATTTGCTCTGTCCTGTATCTAAACAACCCCCATATGTTGCATTTGATTATTATATCTTTTACATCTTTTTCCCTTTATAATGCAGACCTTTCCCTTTTCTAGTGCTATTAATTTGCTGGAGAAGCTGCTTCTTTTCTCCTGTAATATGTCTTACGTTCTGGAAGAAGCCTGGGTTATTAGCTATTGTGGCAACTGCCTGACACAGTGTAGCTTGAGCCTACCTAAAGAGGCCAAAAGGTGAAGAAGGAAAATCATGTTATTCTTCATCATCATTATATATTGATGATTCACAAATCTTATTTCCAGCTTACATATGTCCACTGAACTTCAGACCCATGTATCTTACTGCATACTTAAAGTTTCCCTTTCCTTTACACGTCCAACACAGTCTGATTTTTCACCTTCTCTCCAAAAGCACATTTGCAAAATTCCACATTCATTCATTAAATAGTTTCCATTTTTCTAGTCTTTTAGAGCAAACACTTGATGTCAACACTTTTTCACCCAAACCTATGTATTTTCCTGCAACAGAACATGTTTGTTCTAACTTCAGACATATACAGAACTGACCACTTCATACCATCCCCACTGCCGTCAGTCTGATTGAAGCCACCATCATGTCTCTCCATGACTGGTCCCAACTCGTCTCTGCTCCTGCTCTTTCCTTGGGCATCTATTCTCAATACAGCTGTTAGAATTATCTTGTTAAAATATAAATCTAATCAGGTCACTGCTCGGCTCACCACTTCTTGTTGGCTTCCCATCTCACTCAGCATAAAAGCTGATGTTCATACTATGAAGTACCAAGAACTACAAGCTTTATATTATCTGACCTCCCATTAACTTTCTGGACCTTATCTCATGTTCTATGGCCTTTTGTCCATTTTTTTTCTTGAGCTACACTGCTTTTCCTGCTGTTCCTGCAACACACCAGGCATGCTTACATGTGAACTTGTTATTCCCTCTGCCTAGAATGCTATTTTCTAGCCCTTTAATTGTTAATCCTCACTAGAATATCAACTCCTTCAATATTTCATATTTTTCTTTGCTGACTGACATTTCCACTTAGCATTATAACTCTATAACTGTTCTAGTCTGAATATTTTGTCACCTCAAAATTAATATATTGAAACCTAGTATCCAATGTGATGGTATTAGGAAGTGGGGCTTTTGAAGGCACTAAGGTGAAGAGGGCAGAGCCCTCATGAATGGGATTAGTGCGCTTATAAAATAGAGTTCACAGAAACCCCTCAGCCCTTTTGCCATGAGAGGACACAGTGAAAAGACACCCATCTAGGAACCAGGTAGCAGATTCTCACCCGACAAAGGATCTACCAGTGGTTTGATTCTGGACTTGCCCTCCTCCAGAACTGTGAGCAAAAAAAATTTTCTGTTGTTTATGAGCCACTTAGTTTATGGTATTCTGTTAAAGCAACCCAAATAGACTAAGGCAATGAATTACCTTATTTGTTGACTCTTCTATTAGAATAAAAGCATCCTGAGGGTGGCATTTATTTTTCTATCTTATATACTACTATATTCTCAAACATGAGGAACAAAGCTAGAAGAACTAACTACTCAAGGAAGTACTCAATATGAATTTATTGAGTAAATGTGATATAATCATCATCATCATCATCACCATCATCATCATCATCATCGTATTCATTTTATTCCATGCATGTGAGACCTTTTCTCTGATTTCTAGCTGTGTGGTACCTCCCACCTTATTTATATATCTGCTCCTCTTTTCATTTTCCATGTTATTCTTTTCAGAAACAGGTTGAAAACAAGACTTAAGAGCTTCTGTGTCCTCAGTTTTTTTGTACCTCAGTGGTCATTGGTATGAAAACAGTAGCTCTAATTACTTCACTAGAAAATTCCTTCTTTAGCGTGCAGAACTGCTTCTGTTTCTGGTCCTCCAGGCACAAAGACGCCAAGAAAACAAAGTTAATTAGGCACTTCGGAGTCTAGACAACTGCACGACAAAATCAAGCCAGAGGATTTCCATTTTACCCTGAAGGTTGCTAGAGTTAGTGACTGTGAGAAGTGCTTCCAAGATGCCCTGGTAGAAAATGATGCTAATCAAGCTATCATTGAAAGGCAATTCAGCCATGAAATGAATGGTCTGGTCTTCTGTCTAGAGTAAAGGCTGTTGGCTTTCTCTTGGTGGTTTGTAATGTTCCTGATAGAGGATCATCTCTGCCTTAACCCCAACATTTTCTTCTGCAGCCTGCTAGAATTTCAACTTGGCAAGGGCTAATAAATGAGAATAAGTTAAGTTAGAACATATCATGTACAACATTGGTTTTCAACTGGGGCCAATATGGTCAGGAAAAATAAACAAGCAATGTCTGCAGACATTTTTGGTTGTCACAAGTGGGAGCACGCTACAGGCATCTAATGCATAGTGACCAGGGATGCTGCCAAACATCCTAAAAATCACAGGATACACCCGAACAACAAAAGAGTTATCTGGTCCAAAATATCAGTTGTAGCTTGGTAGAGAAATACTGTTAGAGAAGAATCATACCTTGAGTCTACAAATACTGCTCCTATCACTTGACTTATAAACAGCATTTATGAAAAAGAATCACCAGTATCTTCATGTGGACTCAGGGATAACACACTTTCCTGCTTATTTCTATCTTTTTCAGCAAACTTTCTGAGGCTCCTTGGGTATTTCTCCTTATCTCCCAGAACTATGACTCCAGGATCCATTCTTGAATCTTTTTGTGCTACATATTTCTTAGGAATCCAGTCTCAGGACTTTAAACACCAATGACATATTAAAGATTCCTAAGTTTATAGTATTTTTGACTGAGAACTCTAGACTAGCATAACCAGTTGCTACTTGACTTCTCTATTATGTGCCTATT
Source organism: Prionailurus bengalensis (assembly GCF_016509475.1). NCBI lineage: Eukaryota > Metazoa > Chordata > Mammalia > Carnivora > Felidae > Prionailurus > Prionailurus bengalensis. The sequence continues at coordinate 121,156,646 of NC_057343.1, read as the reverse complement.
AGATATCTCAAGCCTTATATGTCTAAAATTATATTTCTAGAGGAGGTGTCCAAGAGGGAGTGCAGAATGACCTAAACTCACCTCTTCCCATGGATGTACAAAATCTATACCTGCACATGGAGCAGTTCTAATGGAAGAAATGAGTGCTGATTGAACAGCTTCTACACAGAAAAGCCAAGGATAGAAGAGCGACACAGAGATTGGCAGGAGAGATGGAGGGACAGCAACGATGGAAACCCCACTCCAATGTTACAAATTGTAGTAAGGAGGGATATCACTGCAGATCCCCAGAGAGATTTAGCCCACTTGGGGCAGAACAAAAAAGTAAAAATCAAACCAAACCAAACAAAAACAAAAGACCCATTGATTTCATGGGCAATCAGAGAAGAACAAAGATGGTGGCATAACAATTCCAAATCTTAAAAAATACTAAAAGCTATCGTCATCTAAACAATACTGTATTGGCACAAACATAGGCACATAGATTAAGAGAATATAATTTGGGGTCTCAGAAATAAACCCATGCTTATATAATCAATTAATATATGACAAAGGAGGCAGGAGTATACAATAGGGAAAAGACAGTCTTTTCAATAAATGATACTGGGAAAACCAGAGAGCTACATGCAAAAGAATGAAAATGGACCATATTCTTAAACTCAAAATGGAGTAAAGAAGTAAATGTGAGACCAGAAATCATAAAACTCCTAAAGGAAAACATAGACAATTATCTCTTGGATATTGCCCTTGGCAATGTATTTATGGGTATATCTCTCCAGTAAAGATAAATAAATACAAAAATAAATAACTGGGACTACATCAGAATAAAAAGCTTTTGTACAGCAAAGGTACCATAAACAAACAAACAAAAAAAGGCAGCGTATTGAATGGGAGCAAATATTTGCAAATGACATATATGATAAGTGGTTAATATCCAAAACATATAGAGGACTCAACAAAACTCAACACTGAAAACTCCCCAAATAATCTAATTAAAAATGAGCAGTGGACCTGGACAGACATTTTTCCAAAGAAGATACATAATGGCCTACAGACACATGAAAAGATGTTTGATATCACTAGTCATCAAGGAAATGCAGATCAGAACTATAATGAGATGTCACTTCCTACCAGTTAGAATGGCTACTATCAAAAAGACAAAAAATAACAAATGTTGATGAGGATGTGGAGAAAAGGGAACCCTCATGCACCATTGGTAAGAATGTAAATTGGTGCAGCCACTTTGAAAAACAGTATGGAAGTTCCTCAAAAAATAAAAAGAAATATCATTTAATCCACTATGGGTATTTACTTCAGGAAAATGGAAAGTCTAATTTGAGAAGATAAAGGTACCCCTATGTTTACTGCAGCATTATTTACAATAGCCAAATTATGGAAGCAACTCAAGTGTCCATCGAAAGATAAGTGGGTAAAAAAGATGTGGTACATACAATATTAATCAACTATGAAAAAATGAGATCTTGTCATTTGTGACAACATGATGGACCTAAAGGTATTATGTTAAGTGAAATAAATAAGACAAATTCAAATATCAGATGATTTCACTTATATATGGAATCTAGAAATCAAAAGCAACCAACCCACAAACAAAAAGAAACAACATGTAAATACAGAGAACCAACTGGTGGTTGCCAGAGGGAAAGGAGGTTGGAGGATAGGCAAAATAGGTAAAGGGGATGAAGAGGTATAAACTTCTAGTTATGAAATAAGTGGATGAAAAGTACTGCATAGGGAATATAGCCAATAATATTCTTATAATGCTTTATAGTGACAGATAGTAAACACATTTATCATGGTGAAGACTGAGTATTATACAGAATTGTTAAATCATGTTGTACATCTGAAACTAATATAATACTATATGTTAACTATACTTCAATAATAAATATATATGTGTGTATATATATATATGTGTATTTAAAGGACATCTAGACTCTAAGTGAAGGAAACCCATTTACTAAACCTAGAACATCCACCAGTGAAGGCACTTCTGAAACTCTCTCTGGGGTGGTAGGTGCTGGTGAACACCATTTTTATGCCCTTCTCCCAACTTGACAGCACACATAGGAACAGGGCTCAAGTTCTCCACCTGGCTTGCATCTCAGCAAACTCTGGTCCTCTAGTCCTCACCAACTTCAGCTATCCTCACAAGGTGGCCCCCTATCTATGCCCATCCAAGCTCCATCCATCCTACCAATGCTGCTCTGGTAATACATCTTGGGAAACCCCCAACATGTACCCACAACTGTTCTAGGCATTTTTTCTAAGTGATGTGGGCATAAGTACCTGGAACATACCTGGCCTGCACCTACTTCAGCTCCAGATGTACTAGAGAGGCACCCCCTGTGTTAAGTTCCCCAGGTCAAACACACCTAAGATACAGATGTCCCACAAGGGAAGCCTAAGTGCACAGCTCTACAGGACACAGTAGTCCAAACCCACTTCGTATCCAGCTGTCCCACCAAGGCACCACCTATGTGGACCACCTGCCATAGCTCCAGTTGCCCCACTGGGAGTGTCCAGCATGGGCGGGGGGGGGGGACCCTGGGATCCACCAGCCACACCTGCTTTAGCTCCAGATGTCCTGCCAGGGTGCCTACTGCACAGACTATCCCAGTCATACTTGCTGCAGTTACACATGGTGTCCTGGGACACCTCAGCCCACATCCACTACAAGTTTCTAGGCACATACGATCTACACAGGGGGCATTCCTACACAAGTCCTCTCCTTCAAGACTAGGAGAAGTAGTTGTCTCCTTTAAGCCATAAAAATAAACACATAAAATCAAACAAAATGAGGACACAGAGGAATAAGCTTCCAAATCAAAGAACAAAACAAAACTCAGGAAAAAAGGAAACGAAAACCATAAAACTCAAAACACTAATTGAAACAGAGATAAGCAATCTACTCAAAAAATAGTTCAAAGTTATGGTTGTAAACACCCTCAGCAGACTTGAAGGAAAAGTGGGTGAATGGGTGAATTCAGTGAGAATTTCAACAAAAAAGAGCAAATATTAAAAAAAAACAGAGTTGAAAAATACAATAACTAAATTGAAAAATAATCTAGAGGGATTCAACAGCAGATTAGATCATACAGAATGGATCAGTGAGCTAAAAGGTGAATGGGGGAGCCTGGGTAGCCAGTCAGTTAGGCGTCAAACTTCAGCTCATGATATTGCATGATATTCAGGTCATGATATTGCAGCTCATGAGTTTGAGCCCCACATCAGGCTCTGTGCTGACAGCTCAGAGCCTGAAGCCTGCTTTGGATTCTGTATCTCCCTCTCTCTCCTTCCCTCCCTTGCTCATGCTCTGTCTCCTTCTTTCTCAAAAAATAAATAAACATTAAAAAATAATAACTAGCTAGCTAACTAAATAAATAAAGAAATGCAAATGGTCCAAATTCTCCCTGGCTGAACCTAGAGGGTGTAATGATAAGTGAAGTAAATCTGTCAGAGAAACACAAATACCATATGATATTACTCATCTGTGGAATTTAAGAAATAAAACAAAGAAAAAAGAGACAAGCAAACAAACAAAAATATGCCCTCTAAAATACAGAAAACAAACTGATGGTTGCCAGAGAGGATTTGGGTAGGGGGATGGGTGAAATAGATAAAGAGGATTAAGGATACACTTATCTTCTTTGGAGAAGTGTCTATTCATGTCTTTTGCCCATTTCTTCACTGGATTCTTTGTGTTTTGGATGTTGAGTTTGATCAGTTCTTTATAGATTTTGGATACGAATCTTTTATCCCATATGTCATTTGCCTTCTCCCATTCTTCTCCCATTCTGTCAGTTGCCTTTTAGTTTTTCTGATTGTTTTCTTCACTGTGCAGAAGCTTTTCATTTTGATGAGGACCCAGTAGTTCATTTTTGCTTTTGTTTCCCTTTCCTCTGGAGATGTGTTGAGTAAGAAGTTGCTGCAGTCAAGATCAAAGAGGTTTTTGCCTGCTTTCTCCTTGAGGATTTTGATGCCTTCCTGTCTTACATTGAGGTCTTTCATCCATTTTGAGTTTATTTTTGTGTATGGTATAAGAAAACGGTCCAGGTTCATTCTTCTGCATGTCGCTATCCAGTTTTCCCAGCACCACTTGCTGAAGAGACTGTCTTTATTCCATTGGATATTCTTTCCTGCTTTGTCAAAGATTAAATAAGACATCCAGATGGCCAACCGACACATGAGAAAATGCTCAACATCACTCATCATCAGGGAAATACAAATCAAAACCACAATGAGATACCACCTGACACCTGTCAGAATGGCTAACATTAACAACTCAGGCAACAACAGATGTTGGTGAGGATGCAGAGAAAGAGGATCTCTTTTGTATTGCTGGTGGGAATGCAAGCTGGTGCAGCCCATCTGGAAAACAGTATGGCGGTTCCTAAAAAAACTAAAAATAGAACTACCCTACAACCCAGCAATTGCACTACTAGGAATTTATCAAGGGATACAGGTGTGCTGTTATGAAGGGACACATACACCCCCATGTTTATAGCAGCACTATCAACAATAGCCAAAGTATAGAAAGAGTCCAAATGTCCATAGATGGATAAATGGATAAAGATGTGGTATGTATACACACACACACACACACACACACACACACACGATGGAGTATTACTCGGCAATCAAAAAGAATGAAATCTTGCGATTTGCAACTATGTGGATGGAACTGGAGGGCATTATGCTAAGTGAAATTAGTCAGAGAAAGACAAAAATCATATGACTCCACTCATATGAGAACTTCAAAAGACAAAACAGATGAACATAAGGGAAGGGAAACAAAAATAATATAAAAACAGGGAGGGGGACAAAACAGAAGAGACTCATACATATGGAGAACAAACTGAGAGTTATGGGAGGGGTTGTGGAAAGGGGGATGGTCTAAATGGGTAAGGGGCACTAAGGAATCTTCTCTTGAAATCATTGTTGCACTATATGCTAACTAATTTGGATGTAAATTTAAAAATATAAAAAATAAAACAAGTTAATAAAAAAAAATAAAAAAGTACACTTACTTGATGAGCACTGACAAATGCATGGAATATTGTTGCATAATTACAGTGTACAACTGGGACCATATAACACTGTATGATAATTATATTTGAATTTAAAAATTTAAAAATACATTAAAAAACGACACAGGGTGACTGAATGGATAAAAAAAAAAAACGAGACCCATCTATATGCTTTTTGCACTAGACTCACTGCAGACACAAAGACACATATAGGCTGAAAGTGAAGGACTGGAAGAAGAAATTCAATGCAAATGGAAGCAGGAAACAATGCTGGGGGAGCAAGATGTTTATGAGACAAACTAGACTTTAAAACAAAAACTGTAACAAGAGACAAAGAAGAACATTACATAATGATAAAAGGATCAATCCAATAAGAGGATACAATAACTGTAAATATCTATGAACCCAACATAGGAGCACTGAAATGCATAAAGCAAATATTAACACACACAAAGAGATAAATTGACAATAATACAGTAATAGAATGGGACTTGAACACTTCACTTACATTAATACATAGATCATCAAGAAAGAAAGTCAGTGAGGAAACTGGGTTTGAATGAATGACACATTAGACCAGATGGAATTAACAGATACATAGAGAACATTCCATCCCCAAACAGCACAATATGTAACTTTTTAAGTGCACCTGGAACATTCTTCAAGACAGATCACACGTTAGGTCACAAACAAGGCTAATAAATTTAAGAATTTTGAAATCATATCAAGCATCTTGTCTAACCACAATATGAAAGCAGAAAATCTAAAATAACATGCTACTAAATCATCGATGGAACAAAAAAAAATCAAAGAGGAAATCTAAAAATAATTGGAGTCAATGGAAATGGAAATACAGTGGTTCACAATCTTTGGGACACAGTGAAAGCTGTTCTAAGAGGGAAGTTTATAACAATACATTTCTACATTAACAAACAAGAAAAATCTTAATTTAACCTTACATCGAAAGGAAGTAGAAAAAGAAGAGCAAAGTGAGTAGAAAGAAGAAAATAACAAAGATCAGACTGGAAATAAATACAGACAAAAAATAGAAAAGATCAATGAAACTAAAAGCTGGTTCTATGAAAAGATAAAAAAAATTGATAAAGCTTTATCAAGACTCATCAAGAAAAAGAGGTTTAAAATAAATAAACTCAGAAATAAAAGATAAGTTATAACTGACACCAAATAAATACAAAGGATTATAAGGGGATACTATGAAAATTTATAAGCCCAAACTTAGTCAATATAGAAGAAATGGATAAATACTTAGAAACAAACAATCTTACAAGAATGATTAGGAAGAAATAGAAAATTTGAACAGATCAATTCAATTACTGCTACAAATTGAATCTGGTTAATCAAAAAACTTTCAACATACAGAAGTCCAGGAACAGATGGCTTTACTACTGAATCCTAAAACATCTAATGAATTTCTACCTATCATTATTCCATTAAGGGGAAGACATTCTTACAAAATGTTTCTTCAAGGCCAGCATTACCCTAATTCCAAAACCAGACAAGGCATTACCAAAAAATAAAAAATAAAATAAAAATTAAAAAAAATACAACTGCAGGTCAATGTCCCTGAAAAACATAGATGCAAGAATTCTCCATGAAATACTAGCAAATCAATTTCATCAATACTTCAAAAGGATCATTTATCACCATTATATGGGGATTGATTTCAGGAATGCAAAAATCTTTCAAAATCTGAAAATCAATCAAAATAATAACACCACATTAAAAAATAAAAGATATATAGCCTATGATCATCTCAGTAGATGATTTTACAAAATTTAGCATTTAGCATGGTAATAATTTTCAGTGTGTTTAAAAGAGACATACCTAACATAACATAGGTCATATATGTCAAACCCACAGCCTACATCACGCTCAATGATGAAAAGCCAGCTTTTCTTCTAAGATCAGTAACAAGACAAGAATGTCCACTTTTATTCAACTGAACATCCTAGATACAGCAACCAGACAAGAAAAAGAAATAGAAAGCATCCAAATTCGTAAGAAAGAAATAAAATTGTCACTATTTGCAGATGACATGAAACTATACACAGAAAGTCCTAAATACTAGAATTAACAAATGAATTCAATAAAGGTGCAGAATAAATATTCTGCAATATATTTATATTTCAAAATAAATATACAGAAATATGTTGTTTCTATACACTAGCAACAAAGTAGCAGAAAGATAAATTAAGAAACAAATGGTATTATTTATAATATCCAAGATTCAATAGATGAAGGGATAAAAAAGATATGGTACACACACACACATGCACGTACAATCAATTATTAATCAGTCATAAAAAAGAATGAAATCTTGCCCTTTGGTATAATGTGGGTAGAAGTAGAGGGTGTTGTGCTTAGTGAAATAAATAAGACAGAGAAACAAATACCATAAGATTTCACTTACATGTGAAATTTAAAAAACAAAACAAATGAACAAACAACAGAAACAGAAACAGACTCATATGGAACAAACTGGTGGTTGCCAGAAGGAGGGGGGTGGGGGATGAGCAAAAGAAGTGAAAGGGATTGAGAGGTATAAACCTCCGGCTATACAATGGAGTCATGGTTCTAAAAGTATAGCATAAGGAATATAGCCAATAATAGTGTAATAACTTTGGCAACCACACTTACTGTGGTGAGCATTTCATAACATATATGGTTGTCAAATCACTATGTCTGGACACCTGAAACTAGTATAAAATTGTATGTCAACAATACTGCAATAAAAAACAATAATAATAAATATAATAAAAACTTTGTGGCTTCTTACTAACAAAAATAAACTGAAATAAATAAAATAAAAATAAATTAAAATTAAATTAAATTAAATTAACTTCTGGGGTTCCTGGGTGGCTCAGTCGATTAAGTGTCCCACTTTGGTTCAGGTCATGATCTCACAGTCTGTGAATTCAAGCCCCGCGTCAGGTTCTGTGCTGACAGCTCAGAGCCTGGAGCCTGCTTCGGATTCTGTGTCTCCCTCTCTCTCTGCCCCACCCTCCCCTCACTCTCTGTCTCTCTATCTGTGTCTCTCTCTCTCAAAAATAAACATTAAAAAATTAACTTCTTATTCTCTCTACTTCTAATACTGCTCTACCCACAGTAACTTAGTTGAAGGTGCAAAATATTGCAGCTACATCTGATCTTTGTTTTTCTTATGCTCACATACATTTGCTAGCAAAAAGTGATAGCCTTACCTTCAAAATATATCTAGAATCTGATCAATTCTTATTACTTTCACTGACCCAGTGGCTTAGTCCATTTGAGCTGCTATAACAAAATGCCTCAGACTGCGAAGCTTATAAACAACAGACATTTATTCTTTATAGTTCAGGAAGCTAGAAGTCTGAGCTGAGAGTGCCAACACAGGGGAGGTCTGCACACTCCTCACTGTACCCTCACATGGTAGAAGGGGCTAGCAGTTGTCTTGTTTGTAATAGCACAAATCCCAGTCACAGGAGGCCTACCCTCAGGACCCACTCACTTCCCAGGGGCCCCACTTCCAACGCCATCACATTAGGTGTCAGGACGCCAATGCAGATTTTACAGCACCCAGGGTCAAGTCACCTTCCTTTGTTGCCTTAGTTACTTCAATAGCCTCTTCACTCCTCTCGGCTGCTGCTTTGTACAATGAGGTCAAGATGACTACAGACAGGCCAGTATTCAAAAATATGTGAAAGCAACTTTGCAGACTTATTAAAATGTCATATGCTAATGCTTTATATAAATCAGACATACTTATTGTTGTTAAGTTTAAGAGTTTTCTTTTATTGATATAACAAATCCCCACAAATCTGGTGACTTACACAACACTAATTTATTTTCTTATAGTTCTGTAGGTTCAGAAATCTAACTAGCTGAATTCTCAAAAGACTTAAATTGAGGTGTTCTGCAAGACTGTATTCCTTTCTAGAGGCTCGAAGGGAAAATCTGTTTCTGGTCCTTTTCCAGATTCTAGAGATATTCCTCATTCCTTGGTCTGTGGTTCCCTCTTGGATCTTCAAAGCCAGCACTGTTGAGTCCAGCCTTCCACATGTTCCATTAATTTCTACATCCATTTCCTTTCCCTACTTAAAAAAAAAAAAAAAACTTTTTTTCTTTTTAATGTTTATTCATTTTTGAGAGACAGAGACACAAGAGTGTGAGTGGGGGAGACACAGACCGTGGAGACACAGAATCCTAAGCAGGTTCCAGGCTCTGAGCTGTCAACATAGAGCCTGAGGTAGGGCTCGAACTCACAGACCATGAGATCATGACCTGAGCTGAAGTCAAGGCTTAACTGACTGAGCCACCCAGGTGCCCCTCCTTTCCCTACTTTCAAGGACCCTACTGATTACACTGGACTAACTGAGATAATCCGGGAAAAATTCCTTCTCAGTTGATTAGCAATCCTAACTCCATATGGAGTCTTAATTCCTCTTTGCCATCTAACTTGGCATGTTCCCAGTTTCCGAAGATTAGGATGTGGATACCTTTGGTGGCAGTGAGCATTTTTGTCACTACCACAGTAATCAGAGCTCTTTCTAGTCCAGTACTAAAATTGTGATCCTTATTGCTTAGCTCCTCCAACTGAACTTAATGAGAGCAAACATTTCACATTATATATTTACAACATAAAACAACAAAGGAGAATGATTTATTATAAATGAAATATTGAAGTTTAAGCCAAAGACTCTTTCATGGGAACATCTCTTCATTAAAAAAAAAAAATCAAGTCAAAGAAAAAAATCCTACTTTGACAAGGAATTGGTTCCAAAACCAGATTTTTCAGGACAATGTTCACAAAAATCAAGTAACATTTCAACTTATTTCTTCTTTGGTCACTTCATCTTCCCTATATATTCATTTCTTTGAGACAACAGTAATAATAATCATCAGCTGAGTGTCTGCTTCATGCTGAATTCAGTTCCAAGTATTTTATCACATGATTCATTTAAGCTCACATAGCATTTTGAGAGAGATGTTATTTTCTTCTACAGACAATATAATTGAGGCTCAGACTGACTTTTCTGCCCCAATAAGAGACAGACTGGGCCTTTGAATTGAAGCAAAAAAGCCCATAGAGGTTTAAATTACTTTCCATGGGGAATCCAGAAAGATGGTAGCAGAAAGACACCTGGCATTCACAAGTCTCAGATACACAATCCAGTCAGTTTTTGTCATTTTTGTCATTGATCGGGCAAAAGATAAAAATTATGCTGATTAAACTTTTTTTTTTTTTAATGGCCTCTTCAGCCCTGGAGAGCCCTCCTTCATAAACTAGTTTGGGAAAAGCCAATTTCCAGTGGGTATGTTCACTCTGTTCCTCATTTGGAGAGAGTATCCAATTCCAGGAATATTTTTGCCAACAATAAATTCACTTTCACCAGAAAAGTTACAGAGGATTATCTTAAGTGCCTGCAGAGCATAAATGACAAGTCAGAGGAATCATCCGTTATGTTCCCTGGTAATTGGATACAAAGTGCTGACCCTAAAAGATTGTGCTCCAATAATGCAATTATTTGCCAAAAATCTTAATAAAAAGCACATTTTTTCTCCTCATGCTTCTCAGAGGCAATCCACTTTTAAAGTCTCAACCAAAGACAAATGCAAAGGTTCAGAATACTTGAGGTTCTGGTTACATACCTGCTCTCTGATCTCATGCTAAGAAGATGAATATAAACTGCTGTCGGGACCAAAACATTGCTAAATATGACACTATAAATCATCTCCATTAGTAAATGTAGTGTCAGGTTCTCATATATTTCAGACTATTTTAAACTCACACTTCATTATTTCATGATATGCCTGAATGAATCCCGGTGGTTTGATACTGCAAGTGGGTCAGCAGTCAAATCAACCTGTCTTTACCAGTTGAAAGTCCCAGAGGGTCCTGGAGGCTGCACTTCCGGTGACAGACTACATCACCTTACCTGTCCCCCAGCTCCTAGATTGATGGGACCCCTTGTCTTCTTCTGCAGAAAACTGATTTTATCTTCCCCCCCACACTGGAGAGCATAAGGATGGGTGAAATTAGCACATACAAAATTCACTGGTTCCACCATCCAGGTAGAGCCTGGATGTCTATCTCGTGTCCTAAACCAGAATGACAGCATGACCTTTCACTTCAAAAGCTTGTTCCTTCTTTAAAGACCCTAACTTACAATACCAAGTTTCCTTGCCTTTCATGATTAAAGGTTGAGATCTATCAGAAGATCTTAAACTCTATCAGAGGATCAATGGCTTCTGGGGTCTGTAAATCCCTAGAAATTGCATGTAAAATTGTATGTGTGTAAAGGGGGAAATGTGCATTTTTTTAGAGAGAAGAATTTATCAGATTTAAAACAAAAAGAAAAAAATCAAAATTCTCATGGTTCATAATAGTTTAAAACCACCTGGTAAGACATGATAGAAGGGTTTTCCTTCTCTAAAATCAAAATGGAAATCCTAAGTATATTAATGTTGCAGCTCTGCTTAAACAGGCACTGATGGGTACTGATGCTTCTTTTATGTCAGAGACAATTTGGAACAAAGCAAGATTTAAACAAACAAACAAACAAACAAACAGACATAAAAGGAAAATAGTTAAATTAGGTGCTTGTGACTGGCAATAAAGGAAAATTAAATCCTCCAATCCACATGGTATTACGAAAGGAATAGGAATGCCCAACAGTTTCTGCTGTCAGAAACCACAGAAAAGCACCACCTCCAAAAGCTTGCCATAATTAATCATAGCAGTCTCCTTCCTTCTCTACGATTTTCTCTTATGTATGGATATCAGTGAAAATAGAGCAAGGTAAGAGCTATTATCAGGCTAAACACAGAACACTTCAAGCAATTACAAGAAGCACCTAACCTAGTTTAAGGAGTGGATGGATACAGAAAGCCTTTTTAAAGGAGTCGAAATCTTAAGTTTAGTGCTCAACTCTAAGGTCAGAATTAGCTAGGCAAAGACTGGATATTGGCAGGAGGAAGGAAACAGCATTTCTTGACAAGAAGAATAGGATATTCAAAACCCCAGGGACTGGACAAAACATGGAACCCTTAAAAAACTGAAAGAAATTCCACATTGCTGCAAATTAAAATGAGAGGTCTCATGTCTTGTATGATCACACTGGTCAAGTAGCCTATTTTCATTCGCCAGTGAATTTCCAGATCAAATTCCTTTATAGTAAATATTGCCATTTGAAATTACCTTTATTCAGTCTTTCTATTGGTGAGTAGAAGACAGGGCTGAGAGTCATATCATACTGAGAGCACTGTCCAAGACTTGGAGCCTTCATATAAAGCTGACATTTGCAAGAGTCTCTGAAGGTAATGTGGGAGCCATTTTACGAAATGGAAGCAGTTTTCTGAAGATTTCTTCCTTATTTTGCAATTTTGAAAAGTTAAAGAATGATATTCTAGACCCTGAGGAGACACCATTATCTCTGAGATAACACACTTTCTAACGATGAGGCTTTGTGAGAGCAAGAGATTTAGGAGGGACTGTTTGAAGGAGGTAGAGCTCTGTCCTTCTCAGCCATTGTCACCAGGCTTTCACTGATACAATTATATATTGCCTTGTTGAGTAGAAGAATCAAAGTAGCCCAAAACACGTAAACAAATGAACAAAGTCTTTCTTCCAGGGAAGTAAAATACTGGTTTTCAAAACTCAACACTCAAGGAAGGGCTTCAAGATTATATGCCTTTAGTTTAATAAAGTCAGTTTATGTTTCCTTAATTCTATCCCAGACTGAGTTACTCTTCCCAACTCTTTTCTAGGAGAAAACAATGACAAATATATCTGACAGAGGGCTTACATACAAGATACATAAACAGCTCTTACATCTCAAAGACAAACAAGCCAGTTTCAAAAATGGACAGAAGGGGCGCCTGGGTGGCTCAGTTGGTTAAGTGTCCAACTTCGGCTCAGGTCATGATCTCATGGTTCGTGAGTTCAAGCCCCACATCGGGCTCTATGCTGACAGCTCAGAGCCTGGAGCCTGCTTTGGACTCTGTGTCTCCCTCTCTCTCTGCCCCTACCCAGTCATGCTCTGTCTCTCTGTATTAAAAATAAATAAAACATTAAAAAATTTTTTTTAATTAAAAAAAAATGGACAGAAGATTTAGACACCTCACAAGAGAAGATATATATGAATGCACACTAAACAGGTGAAAAGATGCTCAACATCATTAGTTAGAAGGGGAATGCAAATTGTAACCACAAAGAGATATCACAGCACACCATTAGAGTAAAATACGGTAGTGGCAACAAATGATAATATCAAGTAAAGATGAAAATATAGAGCAACTGAAACTCTCATACAATGCTGGTAGCAATGTAAAATGGTTTGGGAGGCTGGGTGGCTCAGTCAGTTAAGCCTCTGACTCTTGATTTCAGCTCAGGTCATGATCTCACTATTTGCAGAATCAAGCCCTGCATTAGGCTCTGCACTGACAGTGTGGAGACTGCTTGTGGATTCTCGATCGTCATCTCTCTCTCCCTATCTCTCTGTCTCTGTCTCTCTCTCTCTCTCTCCCCCTCCCCTTTACTGTCTGTCTCTCTCTCTCTCAAAATAAATAAATGAACATTTAAAAAAAGAAAGAAAGAAATGTAATATGGTCCAACCACTTTGGAAACAATTTGGCAGTTTCTTACAAAGGTAAATATGTACTTTTCATATGAACCAATATTCCAATACTTGGCATTTACACAAGAGAAATGCAAATGTACCTCTACAGAAAGGCTTGTACAAAACTGTTCATAGCACTTTTATTTAAAATAGCTTCAACCTGAGAACACTCCAAATGTTGAACAACAAATGAATGCACAAACTATTAGAAGTGCACAAAATGGAGTATTACTCAATAGCATAAGTGAATAAACTACTGATGTACACAATAGCATACTTCTCACAAACACTGTGGTGAATTAAAGAATCCAGACACATATTTTGATACTACATTTACGTTAAACTATAGGAAAAGCAAAATCAACTCTATCAAACAGATCAAACATTGACTTTGCTAGGAGATGTGAGATGAAATGGGGAAAAGCAAAGAGAACTTTTGGAGGAAAACATGGAAGTGTTTTATATCTGACAGTGGTCATAGGTATAGGAACATATGCATAAATTTGTTTCAACTCATTAACATGTACACTTGAAATGGTTATACTTTTAAAATTTGTTTATTTATTCTGAGAGAGAGACAGAGAGAGCATGGGTGTTGGGGAATGGGACAGAGAAGTAGGGAGAGAGAGAGAATCCCAAGAAGGCACTGCACTGTCAGCATAGAACCCAATGTGGGGCTCAAACTCACAAAGTGTGAGATCATGACCTGAGTAGAAACCAAGAGTCAGATGCTTAGCTTAACTGATCCACCCAGGTGCCCCTAAAATGGTTATATTTTATATTATGTAAGTTGTAATCCAATAAATCTGACTTACAACAGTAAATAAGAGTATTAGATTGTATGGCTTAAGGTGATGAATGGAATAGAAACAAGAAAAAGTATATAATGCTAAAGCTCACCAGGAGTCCTGCAGATGGTGAACAGTTTGCAACAAAAAGTAGAATAGTCAAAGGTATTCTTGATGACAAAGCAATCTTTTAGTAAGGTCATAAAATACACAAGGAAGTTATCTTGGTGAATATTTGGGACAAGGATATTCCATACAGAGGAAACAGCTGGTGCAACAATCTTAGGTGGAAACATGTGCAGCATGTTTGAAGGATATCAGGAAGTCCAAAGTGACAGCATTCTGAGATTGGTTCAGAAAACAAATAACATGGGGGGAAAAGGAGGGCATATGGATGACTCAGTAGGTTAAACTTCCAACTTTGGCTGAGGTCATGATCTCACGGTTCATGGGTTCGAACCCCGCATCAGGCTCTGTGCTGACAGCTTGGAGTCTAGAGCCTTCTTCAGATTGTGGGTCTCCCTCTCTCTCTGCCCCTCTCCTGCTTATGCTCTGTCTCTCTCTCAAAAATAAACATTAAAAAAAAAAGAATGATGTGGGAATGAGACCATATAGAGTCTTTCAGTCCATTTCATTTCACTCTGTAAAATGAAGGTATTAGAAAATTTTAAGCACAGGAGTTACACAAGTTGTCTTATAGATCAGCAATATAATCGTATATGGTGTATTGAATATAGACTATAAGAGACAAGGATAGAAGAAAGAAGACCAGGTAGGAGCCTACAGACATAATGCAGGGGACAGAGAATGGCAGTGTAGAGAAGTGGCCATTATGTGGATGTATTTTGAATGTGGAGCAAGTAGGATTTTCTGGTGGATTGGATGTTGGGGATGGGAGGCAAAAAAAGAAGTCAAGATTCATCAAGTTTTGGCTGGAGCCAATGGCAGCAACTAAGATGTGGCAAACTGTGGATGGAGTGGATTTGAAGGAGATGATGAAGAGTTCCATTTGGAATGCATTCAGTTCAATAGGTCTAAGTATACAACCATATGTAGATGATGAGGAATTAGGTACGTGCATGACAGGGTGAGAAGAAAGGTCTGGGACAGAGGTACAATTTCGACAGTAGCAATATACCAAAAATATTGAAAGTCACATGACAGGATAAGAATCATTATGGGAAAACATGTATACAGAAGAGGAGGAAAGGGAATGAAAGGAAAGATAAGGGAAGGTGATGGAAAGAAAAGGAAGAAGGAAGAAGGGAAAGCCTGATCCTGGATACTCAACATTAAAATGATTAGAAAAAGGAGAGAAAATTTCTAAGGAACTGCAAATAAACTGCCAATGGAATAGGAAGTAAATCAAGAATATGATGTTCTGGTGGCACCTGGGTGGCTCAGTTAGTTAAGCATCTGACTTCAGCTCAGGTCATGATCTCACTGCTCATGAGTTCGAGTCCTGCTTTGGGCTCTGTGCCGACAGCTCGCAGCTTGGAGCCTGAAGCCTACTTTGGATTCTGTCTCTGTCTCTCTGCCCCTCCCCTGCTCGTTCTCGTTCTCTCTCTCTCTCTCTCTCTCTCTCTCTCTCTCAAATATAAGTAAATGTTAAAGAAACTTAATAAAATATAATATGATGTTCTGAACACCAAAAGAATATGTTAAGAAGTTGAGTGCAGTCAAAGATATCAAATACTCCAGATAAATAAGATGAGGATATAACTGTCCATTGTCATTAGCAAGGTGTAAACCACTGATGATCTTGGTAAGAGTAGCTTCAGTTGAATAGTGAGGATAAAAGCACAACTAGAGTGAACTTAGGTAAAAATTGAGGAGAGAAGTTGGAGACAGGAAATATGAATGACCTTTTAGAAATGTTTCAAAGCACAAAGAAACAAAAATAAGTTTTTATTTTTCAAAGTAATAGAAATAATAACATGTTTAGAAGCTGATGAAAGCAAAGATGTAGAAAGAAAAGGGGACAATTTCTGGAACTGTGCCCTTGAGTAGGCAATGGGGCTGGAGTCTCGTACATAGTGAAAGGATCAGCTTTAGAAAGAGGGGCACTGGGTGGCTCAGTTGGTTATGCGTCTGACTCTTGATTTCTGCTCAGGACAAGATCTCACAGTGGTAGATCAAGCCCCACACAGTGCTTTGCACTGGGTATGGAATCTGCTTAGGATTTCCTCTGTCCCCGCCCCTTTCCTGCTTGTGCTCTCTCTCTCACTCTCTCAAAAATAAACAGAAACAGAAACATGTACCCATCACCTGCATTAACAAGAAGGTAGAATATATATGTGGATGCTACTAGATAGGTGCATAAATCATTTCACTGAATCTTTTATTAAATTTTTTTAACGTTTATTTATTTTTGAGACAGAGAGAGACAGAGCATGAATGGGGGAGGGTCAGAGAGAGGGAGACACAGAATCCGAAACAGACTCCAGGCTCTGAGCTGTCAGCACAGAGCCCGACGCGGGGCTCAAACTCACGGACCGCGAGATCATGACCTGGGCTGAAGTCGGCCGCTTAACCGACTGAGCCACCCAGGCGCCCCTCACTGACTCTTTATACATCTTGACTTAGAAATCATTTAAAAAGTTGCCCTGTACTTCTGCACTGTCTCTTTCCCCTCCCTTCGGCATTATCTGATTCAATATGTTTATTTTACACTCAGAGGAAAACACAGCACCCCACATTGGAAAAATCTTTCAGATTGTTAATTTAAACACTAATGTACAACATGAATATTCTCAACAACATTCCTGAGAAAGGTGACAATGCTGGTGAGAACAATCTTCATGACAGTCCACTGTCCTGAAAGAAAATCTGTTTCATTGGAGCAGAAATCTTTCTCAAATTTGGAGCCCAGCATTTTAACATTCACTGCTCACTTTATTCTCCTCTCAGGAACAGCAAAGCCAAACCAGGGTGGGACTTCCTAAGTCATGTTTCTAAAAACACTCTTCTGGGAGATGATGTTTGGCATCTCAGAAATAACAAGTAAGGGAACGTCACTGTATACACGATCACACAGTAAGCTCAGAAAACTCTACAGTGAAGAGAGATTTTCACACTACGGACTTAGTGTTCTAAAACTGCTTACACATGGAATAACAATTCCTCTCTCTCTCTCTCTCTCTCTCTCTCTCTCTCTCTCTCTCTCTCTGTTTTTAATTTAGTACAACGTATTACCCATCTGCAAAAGCATTCTTCTGAAGAACAAGTTTAGGACTTAGAAGGTGACAATCCTGTGGGCATCTGCCCTTCCACAGATCCAAGGTCTAGAGACAGCTTCTCAGAATGTGTTCTTTAGAGCTAGGGGACTTGTTAAATATGCAAGTTGCTGGATTCACTGTGTCAAAATCTCCTGGAAAAAGTCCAGGAAGTTTGCATTTAATAAAGGCACTTCATGATGCTAATGCACACTAGAGTTTGAAAACTACTGCCTCCAAATGTGGTCCATGGACCGTCACCATTGGCATCATCAGGAGCTTGTTAGAAATGAAGAATCTTGGGTCCCCAGAGCAGACAGAATGAATCAGAATCTACACATTGACAAGATCATCATGGAACTTATACGCACATGAAAGTCTGAGAAGCACTGTCCTGAGCCATATTCAACTCTCAGGGAAATATTTTATTTTTCAAATTCCTCAGAAGAGAATGTTCTAATTCTCATGGACATTTCTTGCCACTCAAATCACCCCAGGTATGTAAATGTCATCACTTACAGTAGTAGACCATGGATGTCACTTAGAATCACAGTCAGAGAGCTTTTCATGGCCACGTGGTTTAGGGCATAAGGTGATGGTTGATAGTAGGAAATTTATTCCATGGCCAAGTACCCAACTTCATCTTTATTAATTCTTAGTAGACTACTTTCAAAAAATGTATGTCTAGCCAGGAAGGTAAGCCTAATAATAGCAGATTATAATAACAATACGAATACAAATGTTGCTAACAGTGAGCTTTTACCATACGCCTGGTGTTGTTGTAAATCTATGTGTTTGTGTAAGTGTAGGTGTAACAACCCTAAGAGGTTGATATTACTTTTGGTAGCCCAAAAGAGAGCATGATCTTCAAAGATTCCATTACTGAGGAAAATGAATGAAGAGTTGAAGGGAAAAAAAAAATGAAAACAAAACCTAAACTATTTGAATTTTTCCAGGCGAGTAAATTAGAATGCAATAAAGGCTTAACTTAAATAAAGTAAAATCCAAATATAAAACACTCTTAAAGGGAGTATGTTTTATAGTTTAATTGATTTGGAGGTAGAAATTGCTGAGCGGGTCTGATTACCTTGCTGAAGATGCAAGCAAGTGGCAACGATCATACCGATTACAAGCCATTTAAGCAACCTCAATTAAATTAGTAGTAATTCTAATCTATTCCATCTTTCACAGAGATTGGTTTATAATTTTTATGTAAATTCAAATTCTGGTTGTGCAAATCTTAATTGTCTAACAGCATTCAAGCTAGATTATTTTCACTTATCTTTTTGGAAATCTCAAAACTCCATTCAAAGCTCTGGTAGGCATTCACAAAGACTGAAATCATTCCTAGAGGAAAATCATGCAAAGAAGACTCAAAGATCAGGCCCATTCTGCAAGCTTTAAGTGACAGAGAGACTGTATGAATAAGGAGGAAGTGAAAGGCTGAAGATCATCAGGATTTAGGAGCATGATAGAGTAGAAAATATGGTAAACCTCACAGTCTGGAGCCGCGACCTAATTCTGATTCTGCCATCTACTTATGGTGTATCTTCAACTGTGTAATGACTTGCTGAGAAACTCTCTATTGGTTAGTTATTACTTACTGCGTGATATAAAACCACACATCGTCAATGGATTAAAACAACAAGCACTTATTTATTCTGCAAAACCATGTGCATGCAGGTTGGCTGGCATTTGGCCGACCTTGGCTGATCTCACCTGGGCTCAGCTCTAAGCTACTGTGTGGGTTCAGCTCTGTTCCACATGTCACGTATCCTCCTTGAGCCAGTGTTGCCTAAAGCGCATCCTATCCATGGCCAAAGACAGGAATACAAAAGACATGCTCAATCAGACAAGTTCATTTCACGTTCTAGTGTCATGTCTGTTTGCCAAAATGGCCAAAGCAAGGGGGGCGGGGTGGGGCTTGTCTTCATCACTATGTGGCCATAACATGGGAGAGGATGACCAATAATTGAAACTATTACATTCTTCCCCTTTTCTTTAAGCTCCACATCCATAATCTGAGGTAGGTGGATGTCCTAACCATCAGGATACTTCTAATTCTTAACACCATTCTGCAAATGTAGGAGAAACTGTATGAAATTCTATAGTACTATTTATAAACTACTGCCCTGCAGGCTGGATTCAATCATGTTTATTTTATCTGAAGAGTGTTTTAAAATACATTTGACCCTGAACAATGCAGGGGTTGGGAGCACTGACCCTCAGCACATATTGAAATCTTCATGTAACTTTTGACTCCCCCCAAATTTAACTACTACTACCCTACTGGTGACTGGGAGGCTTACTGATAACATAAATAGTTGATTAACATAGTTTTGTGTATGTATTACGTATATTCTTACAGCAAACTGAGAAAACATTATTAAGAAAATCCTAAGGAAAAGTAAATACGTTTACAGTATCGTGCGTATATTTATTGGAAAAAAATTCTGCATATAAGTGGACTCGCTCAATTCAAATCCATGTTATTAAGGGTCAAAGGTGATCTTAAGTACTTCAAAATATTTTTAAAATCATGGTATGTCACACAAAAATTCAGAAAGTAGCTTTTTCATGAAGGCTCAGAATAGCTGACAAAAGTGATTTTGACTAGCAGCTGCCTCCTTCACATGGTCCTACCTCTCCCGATCATCACTACTTCACCCTCCAACTTCCCAACTATTGTCATATACCCAACCCACTTCACATATTTATACCACTTGCCTGTGGTTATTTCTGCTTGTTTGTTTCCATCTCAGCGTTGCAGGCTTGAGCTCCTACCTGCCCTTCCTTCTCTCACCAGGTACTCACCTGGTAAGGTCAGTCCCTTGACATACCTGGATTATGTTTTTCTCAATTGCAAAGAGAAAAAGGGGAGTTCTGGAAGTGTTTAAAAGTCTTTTCAGCTCTACCATTTTTTCGTTCTAAAGACATTAGATAAGAGAGTCCATGTTTTAGGACATCTAACGAGGGAAGGACAGTTTCACGGAGGAATGGCGGGCCTTCAGTTGGAGAGCCGCAGACCCAGCACTGCCGAGTGAAAGCCAGCAGGCAATCAGGAGCGGTGCTCGCTCACACTGTGGGTCTCAAAGGAGCCCAAGAGAGAGAGGGAGCAATTAGAGAAAAAGAGAAGTTGTTGAGTTAGGCTGAATATCAGCAAAGTTTTCCTAATAGGCAAGTCTTTAAACTAGCAGGCTCTCCCAAGAGAAGTGGCAGAGTTACTTAAAATAGGGCCAAACCAAAGCATTTCAATAACCCACTGTAAACAAAATTTAAATGGGAGCTACCCACTCAAGGATAGGTTGTTTCTTTCTCTTCATTTTATACATTGATTTAGTTTCCAATTGAATAAACAATGACAAAAATCAAATCCTGGGATGGGGGCCGGGAGACAGACAAATTCATGCTATGCTCACGTATTTCCTTGGCCCTATTAGTTGAATGCAGACAGTTCAGGCATCTCAGAAATGATGACCTATTTTGCACCAGCCATCTGTATTAAATAAGCATATATAAAGCATGGATGTGGATATACTATTTTGCACGTTGTCACGAACGTGAAGTTTCAGGCTGTCACCCAGTTTGCCCTGTAGAAGGCAGAGATTTTTGTTTTCCTCTTTATCTGCTGCACATCTTTTTTGGAGGTATTTTGGGATAATAGTGCTTGTTATTCAATTATTTAAGACAGAGTGTTTGCTGACAACTCGATATTCTATTTTTTTCCTCTCTTCTCTTTGAATTGGAAAGTGCAAAATGGGTAAAGGAAAATAACTGGCTTGGCTTGGGAATGGAGGTGGAAAACAAACTAACAAACTAAAGGCAAACAAGCAAAGCCCCTCTCCCTCATTTCATCAGCAGAGGTATTAAGGGTGACCAAGGAGAAAGCTTACAGAAAAACACTTTGAAGTGCTCTGTCAAATACATGTTCTCCTAGGGGATTAACATAATGAGAGCAAGCGGGCCCCTGGAATCAGCTCATTGTCATAAAGGACAAATTTGATTAGAGGCATACAAGAATGCGAACTGATTACATTTGTAATAATCCATTATCCAAAGCTGCACTATACTCATTCGTTGAACAAACATTTACCGTACATCAGATTTATTCTCCTAAAAATCGAGAGGATAGCAATGCTTATTTCCCATACCCCCCCCCCACCTCTTCTATTTTATTACGCCAGCCCCTCCAATCCAGGTACTCCTTTCTTTTTGGCATTCTTGTGTTGCCAGGGCATCACCTGACATTCATGAAAGTCATCTGATAAATGTATTAAAGCTTAAACAAATTCCACTGGGTGGATCTAAAGAAGAAACTGATTAAAACAATGATGTGAGTCACTAATGAGGAGCATAGGGAGGAGGAACTAGGTGGGAGGGTGGGGAACATTTCAGAAGAGAAGGGCATTTAAAAAATCTAGAGATTCCTCTTCCATAGAAAAGTTGAAAAAGAATAAATTGAGGGAATTCATAGACAAGGACA
Source organism: Prionailurus bengalensis (assembly GCF_016509475.1). Classification (NCBI taxonomy): domain Eukaryota; kingdom Metazoa; phylum Chordata; class Mammalia; order Carnivora; family Felidae; genus Prionailurus; species Prionailurus bengalensis. The sequence continues at coordinate 121,134,494 of NC_057343.1, read as the reverse complement.
CACAGGATTACATGGGTGGTTCAGTTAGTTAAGCATCTGACTTTGGCTCAGGTCATGATCTCACAATTCGTGAGTTCGAACCCCACGTTGGGCTCTCTGCTGACAGCTCAGAGCCTGGAACCTGCCTCGGATTCTGTGTCTCCCTCTCTCTCTGCCCCTCCCTGCTTGTGCCCTCTCTCAAAAATAAATAAAATTTAAAAAAATAAAAGAAAGGGAGACACAACCATCAAAAAGTTTAAGGGGTGTGCCTCACAAGAAAGTGCCTCACAAGAAAGTATAACACAAAATAATAAAATAAAATTTTAATCTACTAAGTTGGGGGCAAAAAAACACTATAAAGCCTAAGAGGAGTTGTGAGGCAAAAAGAACCACTACATATATGGGTGAGACCATACATATATCAGTTCAAGGGCTTTGGAGGGCAATTTGGTCACCTCTGTTAAAATGTTAACTGCCTATGCTCCTACGGTCTAACAGTTTAACATCCCAGAATCTACCCTAGCAACACTCATTGGTCTTTAATAGAAGGCATGTTCAAACTTTGTTTACATTAGCAAAAATTTGGAGACAATCTAATATCCATCAAAAAGGAAATTGCTCCATTTAGACTGTGGAATCCTCCAATTTAAAAATATTATAAACTAATCTAAATCTATAAAGCCAAATAAACATGTGTATATACAATAAGCAAATCAACATACAAATAGAAAAAAAAAACCTGGCTGTAGGCAAAATTCAGTCCAAGGACTCCAGTACACAAATTGTTTGAATAATCATTCAATTCTTTAATTCAAAATGTAACTTTGTAAAATGAGTAATGAGTATCCACTAGGTGTCAGTTACAATGTCAGGTGTTACATACACTTTTTTTTCTTGTCCTTGCAATAACCATGCAAGATACTTACTTTTGCAATGTTGCAGGTGGCGATTGTATGGAAATTTCTGTCTGCAGAGGATAAGCTGTCATTTTCACCAGTGTAATCTTGCAAGAGAGTCCAGGTTGGGGCTCAATTTATGTTCCCAGGGAAATGAATCCAGTTTCAATAGCTTTACAAGTGAGCAAAACCAAAAAGAGGCTAGCTGGATTCATTTATGCAGCTGCTTTAGCTGAGCACACAAAGACAGTGCTTGGGGGAAACGTTCAGTGCATCTCATTTTGGTTGACCAAGGAAGCCCTAACATTTCCCTCAGCTACATGAAACAGGCTTTTTCTTGCTGACCTCCCTTTTCTTGAAGCATTTTCTCTAGAAAACTTGTAATTCTAATTCTTTCTTTGTTCCTTTAAGAGACAAATATTTTGTATCTTGACACTTGGGACTGGTCTTTCTCAAGGACCCGGGAGCCCTTGAAATGTGCACATTAAGGGAGTTTGCCTCACATTTCCTATGTTTCCCTGGAAGGCTGGAAGTTGAACTTTGGTGCATTCCTTGCTCCAAGGTATGAAAGACACATGAAGACTCAATAATGTATACTTTTCCTCTGGTAAGACCAGCAAACAATACAGATGGCCTATGATAAACCTCTCCCCCCACCCCACCCTTAACCCCTGCTTTCAAAACTCTCCTGTATTTTGTTTAAGCAGAGTTTATTTCACACCCAGTTCTGGCCTCTCTCACCTAGCGCAAACAGCTTGAGTAAAGCCTCCCTTGCGTGTTTCACTTTGATGCAAGTTTTGCCTTGACATGCTCTCTTTTGAAATGTTCAAGTGCTAGGAGAAGCCGGAGGGCATATTAAGTAAAAGCACTTAAGGAAAAGGATACAAGAGTTAACTTGTAGAAGGGTCACCCATATCTCTTCTGTTAAGAAAAAAAAAATAAATAAACTCTCAAAGCACATATAGTTATAGTCAAGTCTGGCTGGTTACCTAAAAAGCCATCTTACATTTGTTTAGCATTTAGTATGATTTAGATATTTTTCACATTTTCATATAATCTGTGTTTTGATGTCCAAATATCATCCATCTTTTAAAACCTCTCTTCCAGTCAACACTTGTTCTTTTCCAAGAGCCAGAAGAGCTTAAGTATAATTTATTGTAACAAGAATGAAAAAGTTTCGGAGTATTTAAGCAAGTTGGTACAGAAGTGCTCAACAATGTCTTCAGTTCTGTCTCTAGGCCTGATTTCTTTCCTGCCTCCGTTTTTAAGCTGAAGCTCCTCTTGAGGCCACAAAGTCGGTGCCAATATTACAATTACATCATACCCAGTGGAAAAGAATATCTCCCCCAAGTGGTTGCCTCCAAAGCTCCAGAACCGACTCATGATAAAACAAGCTTGTATCATGTAATCTTTGACCTTGTCGATCAGCTATGGAAATATTGGAAACAGCCAGACTTGAGACAGAAGCCGCCCCACCAGTGTTACATGTGATCAAAGGAGAGACAGAGGGTGACTCCAGAGAAAAGTGGTGTATATAACCCAACAAGGAAGAAACGAAGTCTGTAACAATTAGGCTACACTCACAGATTTCCACCCCAACTGTTTATGATACATCCTGCGTCCACTCAATGAACACAATATTTTAGTTGTACTCCTTTCAGGGCAGGGGGATTCTTCACCTTCATCTTACAGTTCCCTGCGGTTTCTTCAGAGCAAAATCAGGTTTACTTTTCTAGCTTCAAACCTTATTATATGTTTGCAGTAGGCAAAGGACGCATGGACTTTCTTAAGTTCCTTACTCATCCTGTGCCCCATTTTTTTCATCCTCCCCAAGAGCAAGCATATTTATTTCTATTCAAGCACTGATTTATTCATTCAAAAATTATCATTTCCAATAACTGAAACCATAACCATGACAACACTAGCAACTAACATTTACTGAGCCCTTGCTATGCACCGGTCAGGATTTTAAGGACCTTCTGGCTCCTTTCCCTCCCCCACTGCATTGCCTATAATATAGAATTGTTGATACTTTCCATCTGGCTTATTGTATTCCAGCTGCCTCAGCTTTCTTGCTGTCCCTCGGTACCCAAAGCTCATTTCTATGGCAGAGGTTTACTGAGCCATCTGACTAGAATGTTCTCCCCTCAGTTATTCACACAACTAGTTCCTTTTTGCTATTCACATCTCAGCTTAAATATCAGATCCACAGAAGGGCCATCCCTGAACATTCAGTGTATGTTTCCCACATTTCTAAACCCATTTGCTCTCCCCACACTTTTTCTCTTCTTCCCCCTTTTCTTTTCCTTCTCCTTTTAAGGTCCAGGATCACTCTTTAACGTATATTGAGTATTTGTCTCTTTTTTCCCCTCTGTTTGCTCTCCCCTTGGAAGATAAACTTGGTGTGCTTGGTATGAGAGCATGGACCTCTTCCGTCTTGTTATTGCCACATCCCCAGGACCTAGGAACATGCGTGGCACACAACCACCAAGGCTTTAATTGTTATATGAATGCATCTCTTTGAACCTTCATAATGATTCTATAAGGTAGACACCAGTAACCACCTCCATTTTTCCATTTTAGATGTAAGAAAATCAATTCCAAAAAAGCTAAGTGCCTTGCCCAAGCCACACAGTTAGTAAGTGGCAAAACTAATGTTCACACTGAGGAATTCTGACTCCGCCATTCAGCTTCAAAGTCAACTGTATAAACTTCTGTGGCCAGGTTCTGTGCAGAGTTTTTAGCATTCAGGGGTGAACAAAATAGACCATGACCCACCATTCATCAGTTTACAGTCTAGAGGTAGCTAGTCTTCAACAAGTAATCAATAACTTTCAAAGAAAAAGCACAGAATGCTATGGGAAACACTTAAAACCTAGACCTAATATATGAGGGGGTCAGTGAATTTAAGACTTTAAGGACATATAGCTTTTATCTAGGGGAAGGATAAAGTGGTAAGGGAGCTCCAGATTAACGGAATGGCATTGGCAAATCCCTGAGACATTGAATCAGTGCCCTCTAAGAGATAAGAACAGGGGATATGAGAAAGTGACCTGCTGTCATCCTTGAGGTACTTTAGTTGGTTATGTGAAAAAAGAAAACAGGTGTCAAGAGGTATATGAAGTATGATATTAGGGGAGACTTTAAAAAAGTCTTCAATTTTTAAAAGATCAAATAAGCTATAAACATGGAAGTGGAAAAATAATTAATTAAGCTGATTTATAGATATTCACTGAAGTTCTCTACTCTATAAAGTGAGAATAGATCCTCTTTTAAGGATCCATAGAATATTTGCAAAACACCGCCTTGAATTATTCCAGAAGCATAATTTCAATCAATAAATCAAGAATCAAGAAAAGTAATGTTGTAGTCTACTTTCTCCACAATCAATGCCATAAAGCCACAAATTAACAACACCAGCAAAAACAAATCAATTCAAGTAACTTGGAAATTAGAATAATAATAGCTAACATTTACTGAATGTTTACTACATATTTTCAGCATGCTGAGATTTTGTCTTAATCAGCTCATTTAATCCTCACAAAATCTTTTTTTAAGTAGATACTGTTATCATTACCATTTTACAGGTGAAAAAGCTTATAGCAAGAAAGAGATTATATTAAGATGCACCAAGCTACTCAGCTAGCAATCTATGCATGTGGGACTTAACCAAACAGTCTAATTACGATGTGTGTATGTATGTTTAACCACTTTGCTATTCTCTCTGTCCTCAGCTGTTTTTGGGTAAAAGATAGAATCAAAAGCATAATAGTATTTGAAGGCGAAGATAATGATAATATAAACAAATTAAGAAAAGCAGGAAAAATTACTTATGAGCAAAACCCGTTGATAACTGTCTAAGGTATAAAATGGACACAAAGGGTTTTATTGTACTGTTTGTCTATTTTTTAATGTTTATTTATTTTGAGAGAGAGAGAGAGAGAGAGAGAGAGAGAGAGAGAGAGAGAGAGAGAGAGCACGCGCACATGGGGGCAGGAGAGGGACAGAGAGAGATAAAGGGAGAGAGCACTATTCCAGGCTCGATTTCATCAACAGTGAGATCATGACCTGAGCTTAAGTCAGATGCTTAACCGACTGTGCCACCCAAGTGCCCTGAACATTTTTTTTTAATTCTGAAGTCCTTTCTCTGTACAATACAGTACATGATCAAAATTATATACTTATAGACTTTGGTGGCAGGGCACTTGACTAACTTAATCTTTGAGAAAATTTTCTATAGCATCTACCAGAGCACCTGTCATAAAGTTGGCTCTCAATAAATACTCTGATAGGAACAAAGGAGAAGAAAAATGAAGAAAGGCAGAAATTATTTTACTTCATCTCTCTATGAATAATACCAGTGGGAATTCTTATTTCCAAGATAAATTATTAATTAATGTTCCCAAGAACAAACGTTTTACTTTTAATGGATTTAAAACTGTAGCCCAGTTATTTCAAATTTTGTGTGATTCTCTGGACAGGAACCGTTCCCTTCATTGAATTTAACAGCATGATGGAACCAAAGGGGGAAGTTGGTTGTAATACTAAATTCTAAGATTTCAAGGTTATGATTTTTTTAATTCCCAGTCATGTTTTACATCACTCTGTAAAAGTTTTGATTCTGCACCTATTTCTTCCTGCTAGCCTTGAGTCATCTGAAACAGAGTTCACCTGTGGTTTCACCCAAGTAACTGATGAAAGCTTCATAAAGAAAAATAATTAAGGATTGACCTTACACTCATTCTTCTAAGGACTTAAAAATCTGGTAATTCACACATCATCTTACCCACAGTAAAGCAAGAATGACTTTGTTAAAATTTTCTGCTGATACTTCTGATAAAATGTATTGATGAAACTCATATCATCTGCAAATTTAGAAAAACTTACAAGTTGGACCACTAATAATATGATTTGTTCATTATGAATGGCCATGGATGCCAAGTGGGCCCCACTTTGTTTTCAATATACTCACAAATCTCGCCATAAATAGGAATCTACCTGTGAATTTTTCCTTGTGATCAAAATCAGGTGTGCTAGTTTATAGTTTTTGAGATCATTTTTTAAATGAAAATTGGCACGGTATTTACCTATAGTCAGTTTCTGGTACCTTGTCTGCTTTGTAAGATTTATCATGCATTCTAAAATATATTTCACTATTTGTGAGTATTAAAAGAAAACAAAACCATTTATCACAATGGAATTCATTTCCACTTAGGACCCTCTCATACCATATTCCTCTTTTGATTATCATGAAGACTGGCTAGAGTCACTTTTTCTCCTTAAATCCCCCAAATATATGCCTTGAGTGCCTCCATTTTTCCTACATGCGCGGCAATGTCTACTTCATCTGATGGTAAATGTCAATGAAATATCTTCGTTTATCTCATTTTGACACATTTCTCTCTTTCAAGATATATCCTGCAAATATGTGCTTAAACTTTTGCTGTGATGTGGGCAAAGAACACTCTGGCCTTTAAAATATGTACTAGAATTTAAGTGGCTTTAAAATGTTTAAAATGCTATCTTGTTCGTTATTAGTATAAAAAGAATCATAATATAAATCCAGTTAAAAATACTTTATTAATTATATTAAAAGATTAGAAAAATAGACAGATATTCTTTGGCATGTACATTTTATTTTATTATAGTTTATGATTGCTACAAATTTCAAATAACCTTAATGTCCAGCATTACAATGTATGAAATTATATCTTACCAAAGTAATAGAAGACTCGAATATAGGAATAATGAGCTCTTTCTGTGTGATGAAGGATGAAAATCTCTAGGTCATATTTTAGAGCCAAACCGAATGAGTTGAAGAAGAGTAAAAAAAACTACATATTTATATACCTGCATATATGTGTGAATATGCATTTGCATAAATTGTAAAGAATAAACCCAAATTTGGAGGTATAAAATTATGAGACATATCTACTTTCTACCATATTAACTTTTTATGTTAAATATTACCATGAGCATACATTAGCTTTATAACTAGAAAACAATATATACTTTATTTTTACTTGGAGAAAATATGGTTTTTACTTTTTTAATACTCTTTTACTACTGAAATCTTCATGCTTTTATAGGTAATTTGGTACTGTTGACACTATAGAAATACATTCTTCTTTTTTTTTTTTAATTTTTTTTTTCAACGTTTTTTATTTATTTTTGGGACAGAGAGAGACAGAGCATGAACGGGGGAGGGCAGAGAGAGAGGGAGACACAGAATCGGAAACAGGCTCCAGGCTCCGAGCCATCAGCCCAGAGCCTGACGCGGGGCTCGAACTCACGGACCGCGAGATCGTGACCTGGCTGAAGTCGACGCTTAACCGACTGCGCCACCCAGGCGCCCCAGAAATACATTCTTCTATTAGAAGAACATCATAAACCCTACAATAATATGGGCAATGAAAATCAACAATTATAGTAATTCATTGAACTATTAATATGTGCTAAGCCCTCTGTATATCGTCACATTCAATCCAAAGCACATTACTTTAGGGAAAACATCAATATCCATATTTTACATATAGGGTACAGTTCAGATTCAAATCTTATTCTCTACATGGCCACCTCTTTACTATCTCATAAAGTGATGTCCACAGTGAAGTTAAAACATGAAAAACAAGAGAGGCACCTGCCTGACTCAGTCTATTAAGTGTCTGACTTTGGCTCAGGTCATGATCTCAGGATCTGTGGGTTTGAGGCCTGCATCAGTCTCTGCTGACAGTTCAGAGCCTGGAGCCTGTTTTGGATTCTGTGTCTCACTCTCTCTCTGCCTCTCCCCAGTTTGTGTGTGCGCTCTCTCTCTCTCTCTCTAATAAAGAAGCTTAAAAAAATTTTTTTAAAAAAGTACAAAACAAGAACATCTTTTCCAGAATTTAAGCCCATAAGTATCTTGTACTTCTTTTGGATAAATTTACTAGGGTCAACAATCAGAAGGGGAACAGGGCTTGATAGAGATGGGATGAAAATTCCTGTTTGTTCAGGTTCAGGTCTGCAATACTGAGATCTGTTCTCTTTATGAAAATGATGAGGCTGCAGAATGCCCAATCTACCTATCCAAGGCATCCCTCTCTCTTTGACAGTCAACACCAAGGGGGCGTCTTGGAGTCTGCTGCATCTTCTGTAACTGCTTGCCAGCCTCTGGAGAAGAGGGTTGACTTTCAGTACTTTTGTCTTGAGTCTTCTCCTTGACTACCATTTCTAAGGTGGATTATTTATGTACCTGACGGCAAGTGTAATGGGAAACTATTTAGGCAAAAAAAAAATCACTCAGAACGCAGGGTTCAGCCCAGGTTAGTTTACACAGCTCTGGAATGCAAGAAATGTAAAGCAAGAATGTGTGACAACCTCAGAAAAAAAGCTCTCCCAGACTGGTGGGTTGTAATGTCTACTATTTCTACAGCAGGTCTTCTCAGCTACACCTCACACTCCTTAGAGTTCAGACGCACCTAATCTACGAAGTACAAAGAAAGAGTACTTCTAAAACTTGACAACATGAGATACCAAGTACCCAAAAGGGTCAAGAACATGTTGCAATAGTAACTGCATTATATTATGCAATATCTATATAGCTATATCTATATATTTATATATCTATATATAAACAATATAAATATATTTTTTCTGATATACTGCTTACAGTAAAGAGAATAGATATCCTAAGGTTATGAGTAAAATAGAAGTATATTTGGGAGCATGTGGGTGGTTCAGTTGGTTAAGCATCTGACTTTGGCTCAAGTCATGATCTCATGACTGGTGAGTTCCAGCCCTGCATTGGGTTCTATGCTGAGAGCTCAGAGCTTGGAGCCTGCTTAGGATTCTGTGTCTATCTCTCTGCCTCTCTCTCTCTCTCTCTCTCTCTCTCTCTCTCAACTATAAATAGACATTAAAAAAAGAGAAGCATATTCAGCTATAGAAAGATGCAAATGGAGAGTTTGCACAATACCTGCTTATGAAACCTCCATTGCTTTGTCCACTAATAATCATTATTTCTTCTAAATAAGTTTATTTTTTAATCACTCACATGATTAATTCCTTATTCTGCAATGACAGAATTCCTTCTATTGGGCCTTGATACTCCACTGGCCAAAAAAAAGTTTAAAGGGTGTGCATTTAGATTGAAGGAACATAAGACAATTCTAAGTATTTTCCTAAGTCAGACATTTGCACATTGATGATGTGCAAGATATAAACCACAGTAATAAAATAGTCTGGTTGACAACAAGACTTAATTATAAAAGGACTATTGTTTAGTAATCTAGCTGATGTTTAGTCTGACAGTTTTTCAGAAAAAAAATGTGTGGTGTGGCAAATTATAAACTCTTCTACACTTCTCAGGAGATAATCCTGGAAATATAAATATAAGTGTGGTGCATTGTTTGAAAACTACGTAGCCTGGATATAAATAGCGCAAATTCAAATTACATGGCTCTTGAATACCAACAGGTACATTGGTTTAATTTTTAAAAGACATAAGAGGTTGAAAGTAGATTATTCGAGTGTTGCTGAAAAAGTTGAGTTCTAATATCTGAAAAGATGTATGTGTGCAACTGTGTGTGTGTGTGTGTGTGTGTGTGTGTGCATGCGTGCACACAGTGTATGGGCGCGGGTATAGAGGTACAATAAAATTGTGGTTTTGTGTGTGTCTGTATGCATGTAAGTATTGAGAATTATGATTTTGAGAGATTCGACCTAAAGACTTCTCCTTTACCTGGACAACCATGCATTTAGGTGTGAAGTGAGTTTTTTGTCACATTAATTTTAAAATCTGTGATTTGCTTATTTCTACAAGCTTTAATGCATGAAGTTCTTTTAATCCTATGCAAAACTGATCAATAAAGAAACAACTCTCTATCACCCTAGCCTTATCAACAAGTGAAAATTAAGGCAACTAGAGATTAACTAATTTGCCAGTGGCCAGTCTCAAGCTATAGATTGTTCATCAATCAGATTCATTCTATGAAAATATTGCCATAAGTGACCCGATCCAGATTGGGGTTTGGTCTTGAGTAGGGGACGGGCAATGAAGAGGGTTAACACTTTGATGAGACATTGAATTCCAAAGTGGCTAAATGCCTTCTCTTCAAATCTTAACACTCTCTAGGAATAACATTCTCAGTTTCCAGCTGCCAACCAAGAAATTATTTCATGCCTCTCGTTCTCACTATGAAGAACTCTTCCTAAAGCCTCCGCGGTTCCTGAGGTCTGAGTTTGTTGCCTGACCTGACAGCGGAAAGAGACATTTAAGGTCAGCTCTCTTAGCATCTTGAAAGCCTTCCAGTGGAGGAGGCTTTTCAAAGAAAAAGCATTCTGACAGGAAACTTATAATAGGAGGTTTTTCACATCTTGCACAAAAGATCCATTTCTTTGTTTTCTTTACGTCCATTCTCTTTGGACCCTGGAGACAAATGTATCCATTCACCAAGAAGAAGACATGTACTAACTGCTGTATGCAAGACATTTATAGAATATTTATTTGACAGTTCTGCCTACCTACTGCTGCATAACCAACCACGCTAAAACTGCTCTACAACAACTTATTAATACGCCTCCCAGTCCTGAAGGGTGGCCAAGATCAGCAGGGCTGTTCTGACCAATGATCTCTCATGAGGTTGGTCAGAAAGCAGCTGGGGTTGGAGTCATGTGGACGCTCAACTTGGCTGGAACCCACGCTGGCCTCACTACTCACAGATCTGGTACCACATTGTTCCTGTCCTCCTTCCTTCTCTTCACCTAGTCTCACATCTTCCAGGGGGCTTCCATGGTTTTCTGACAACAGGTGGTCTTAAGATAGTCATACTTATTACCTGTGTTTGACTTCCAAGAGAAATAATGAAAACTGCTGGGACAGCTGAAGGCTACATTCAAAACTGGCACAGTGTCCATTTGGCTGCATTGACAGTCACAGGGCATGCCCAGATACAAGGGTGTGGCGCAACAGGCTGTCTCTGTGTGCAAATGACAAAACCATACTACAGAAAAGCACTGGGATGGGAGATTTGTGGCAACTATCTTTGGAAAATGCATTATGACACATTTAGTGTCTCAGGCATGGAGAGCAGCAGGCTCTCTATTCGTATTCCAGGTTGTGTTTTCAAATCTGTAAAGCTACTGGGAACAGGGTTTCCTCCCTGTCTCTGTCATCGTCCCCACCCACCCCATTTCTCTTACATAAAAATGTACTGAGTTTCCACAAAGGGAGAGTCTCTCTGGTGTAGTCACATCACTGAAGTCAGGTAGCAGTCTCAGCTACATGATGTTGTACTAAAGAATTCTCTTTGAATGTATCCCTACTCTTTTTGTTTAGAAAAATAAAAATGTATGTTTTAAGATGGAGGAGGAGAAATAATACAGGATTAATCCTGCCATGCTAAGGATCTAATTCCTGCTCCTGATACTTGTGGCTACAAGAGTGCTAAGAAGTGTCATTTGTCCATTCATTTATGGTTCTGACAATGCTGAGCACCGGAGACACACTGCTGGACCGAACAGACATGGCCCCTACTGTGGATTATGTCTTCCAAAATGTAATGTGAAGTTCTAATCCCTAGTCCATCAGAATGTGACTGTATGTACATATGTATGTATGTATTTTGAAAAAGAGAGTGCTAGAGCATGAGTGGGGCATGGCCAGAGGGAGAGAAAGAGAGAGCATCTTAAACAGGCTCCACACCTGACATGGGACTCGATCTCATGACCGTGAGATCATGACCTCAGCCAAAATCAAGAGTTGGACACTTAACTGACTGAACCACACAGGCACCCTAGAACGTGACCTTATTTAGAAAGAGCATTAATGCATATGTTATTAGTTAAGGTGAGGTCATTAGAGTAAGTCTTAATCCATTATAATGGGTGTCCATATAGAAAGAAGAAATTTGGACACTGGACAGACACACACAGAGGGAAGACGATATAAAGACACAAGGAGAACATGGCCAACCGCAAACCAAGGGCAGGGGCCAGGAAGAGTTCCCTCCATCAAAGAATTCAGAAGGAACAAACCTTACCAATGTCTTGATTTTATACCTCTAGCCTTCAGAACAGTGAGACAATAAATATCTGTTGTTTAATCCAATCACTTGGTGGTCACTTATTACAGCAGCCCTGGTAAATTAGTATAGTCTACATTTTCACAAAGCTTATCAGGCAAACATTAATCAAATAATTCCAAATAACAGGTGTGTAATTACAAAACTGACCTAAGTAGTATGAAAGGAAATGCAATTCTGTAAGAGCAGAGACAAGAAATCTTTCCTAGATTGGTGGGTCGAACAATATTTTCCCAACAAACTGGTGCTGGAAGGGAGAGATGAAGAGTGACAGAAAGACAAGCGCGTCCTGGGTTGGGGAGGGGAGTGCAGGGGTAGATGTGAAAAGGCCTCTGTCAGGTGACGGCATGGTGCAGTCAAGAGACCAAAAGGATAGTGAGGTTTTAGTGCAAGAAATGGAGGGAGAACAGTGCCACATAAGATTGGTAAAATAGGGGGACCCAGGTGGCTCAGTTGGTTAAGCATCTGACTTCGGCTTAGGTCGTTATCTCCCGGTTTGAGTTTGAGCCCCACATCGGGCTCTGTGCCGACAGCTCAAGAACCTAGAGCTTGCTCAAGGTTCTGTATATCCCTCTCTCTCTGCCCCTCCCCTGCTTGTTTTCTCTCTCTCTCTCTCTCTCAAAAATAAAATAAAAACCTTCAAAAAATTAAAAAAATATATTGGTAAAATAGGCAGGAACGTCTATGCCTGTGCAGGGCTTGTAAAGACATTTTTCAGTATCGTAAATCAATGAGGATCCCTTAGAGCATTTCAAGTTGGAGATGACGTGATCATGTCTGAGGTATAAAAAGATGACTCCTCCTGTTCTTGGGGGAACACATGGGAAAGAGCAGGGATGGGGCAGAGGAGGAAGACCAGGACTCAAGGATACTAACTTTAGTGGCTTATAGGAAGGACACTCCTGCAGGTGCAAGAGAAGTAGCTGAATCCAGGCAAAGGCTGGAGGTAAAGAAATGAATGCATTTAAGATATTTCAAAGGAGACAAGGGTAAGATTTGCTGATGAGGTGCCTATGGCTTTTTGCCTTCACTCAGGCAGGCTATACAAAGACTCATTTTGAGGGAGAAGCTTATGGATCTCAGATGCGTTGTCCTATGGGCACTAGGGAACTGCAAGCTGGGAAGTCAAGAGGCAATTGGATATAAAGGGAGCTCAAAAAGTGAGCTCTGGGTTAGAGAGATGAATTTGTGGGTTCTTGACAAATCAATGGTGACTGAAGCAGTGTTTGACAAATCAATGGTGACTGGAGCAGTGTATGGGATGGAGATGGCCAGAGAAGAGCATTCCAAGTAGCAAGAGACAAGAGCCCACAACAGAGACCTAATCCACATCAACATTTGTATGATTTCTGTCTTATTTTGCTATTATTTCATAAGGCAATGATGCTAGAGTTTGTATCCAATTACCCATCAGATCGTTTCTTATAAAAATTGAGGTCTCCACAGCAAACCAGGTATCTCCAAGTTACAGTACCTACAACCTTGGGCAATTGATAATTATATGTGCTTTCATATTTTTTTAAGTAAATTGGAATTTGGTGTTTCCCCTTTAGAGTACAGAAGGGGAAAATGGTTTCATAAGTATTTCAGATAAAAATAAAGAATTGATTTTGCTTTTCATAGCTTAAAAAAAAAAAGGTATCTTTAAAAACAACCTATTCCCCACAGGGAGAAAGAGGCCTTATCTGATTTTAATGGTGATTGGATTTTTTGTACACACTGACATTTGGTACAGGCCCTATCTCTGAATCATTCCATTTCTAGCAGCATCACATTATTTGTAAGTGATTATTGCACTGCTGAAATACTAAAAGATGCGAACACGTGCTGTTTCCCTTCTTAAAGGAAATCCACCGGGGTTGCATCACTGCACTGACCCTCAAAAATCATCGAATTATGTCTTTGTTAGTATGGAGGGAGCTAGAAGCCTGCTTACTTCACCATATTCTTATAGTGCTGTTAGCAAACTTGCAGATGTTCACAGCCGCTAACTCTAGCTGTGAGATGGGCATAGCTGCCAACAAAATAGAGGACAAAATAGGCTCTCAACAGAGTAGGCAATGATATTTCATCATTACCACAGATAGGCTACAACATCGGGCAAGAAACATGCTCTGAGTGCATGGGACATGCAGATGGCCTTTTGATTGCTTTTAATGATGATACCCAGTGACAGTAACAGTGGGGAAAATGCTGAATTTCTTTAACTTGCATAGTAGTCTTAGCTTTGATAATATGTGACTATATCTTAAAATTTTCTGTATCATATGACCCAGCAATTTTACTTCCAGAATTTTAAGAAGTTCATCATGAAATTCTGAAAGTGTTACTTTACGAAAATATTAACCTCTATTTACTTCTCAGAAGCTATGTCTTAGGAACAATTGCTTTCCCAACCACAAAACACAGGTTCAGAATGGTAACGTGATGCAATAACTAGCAGCCATTAAAGTTTTGATGTAAAAATATTAGGAAATGAAAATGGTCAATACATAAGAGCAGTTTACAGATAGGTATACAGTGTACCACTTTGGTGCATATGTGTGAAAACGGCTATTTGTTTTAAAAAGTCTGAAATTGTATGCACTAAATTCTTAATCACTGAAGTCTGAGTGATAAATATACAGAGGTTTATTCCTCTTCAATCCCACGAAAATATTTACTTGAGAAGATACACACAACTATATCGGTCACCTATGCCTCAGTTTAAGTAAGCTTATTACCTCCTTCCAACAAGCAAAGTTTGATGGCCCCAAAGGAGGATGAACAATGGGCCAACAGGGCACCTGAGAGGAGGCCAGTTTGGCCCTGGGAAACCTTGAATTCTTTTCTATTCTACTAATCTGGGGAGAGATTGATAGCAATTTAGTCATCTAAGAACTGTGCTCAGGGTCTTGGAATTTGACACTTTTATCAACAGATAAAAATGTTTGGATTTGTTGTTTGCTTTAAGCGGATTCAGATGGACACCCCATCTCCTAAAATGTGTCATAATAAGTACAGATCTGAGATATATTCACATCCTGCACAGACTCTGGCCCATTAGTCCTGTTGGTCTTCATGTGTTTAAAAGATCTTAGACTATTCTGAATCTCTTCCTTCCCTTTGACATCTTCATCATTTATTTATTTCCACTGGGAAAATTCATTTTTGAGTAGGCTATCTTTCGAGCAACCTAAATATTAGGTTTAGACAGCTGATTAAAGTTGAATTAGGCCACATCTTTACAGAAAGCCCCCTGCTCTTTTAATACTTTTATTACCACCAATCCTACTGTGAAGGAGAAAGCATTTATTGATCCTCTCCTATGATTCAGGTATTTTATATAATTAAATTACATGTTAAATAATTTATACATAATATATAAATTATATAAGTGACCCTTTAGGGTCAGCAATTTACTCTTGTTATACAGATGACGAAACTGAAACTTCAAGATTCCAAGCAACATGCCCAACTTCACACATCTAGGAAGCATGGGACTGAATTCAAACGTTGGCCTTCTTCAACTCCAAGGTTTTGCTTTCATCTGCTGTGCTACGCTACCCATCCATATTTTTAGAAGAAAGAAAGAGACCCTTCCACACATAGCTAACACTGGAATCACTACTGCTCTCACCGCCAACTAGAAAATGATGTTTCGGTCCATTTTCAATAATACAATGCATCACTGTAGCCAAGCTGATTGCCTCTCTCCACACTTTTTAAAAGCAACTAAGGTCAATCAGAGTGTCTGATTCCTAAGTGATCTGTGCTATCTAAAGCACTCAGATAGTGCCAAAGCCACTCAAAATTCTCAGACATCCATCTCCACTTTTCTTGGCATAGCTATCACTTGACATTTGAGTTTATTTCCACCATCTATCCTCAGAATCTTTGCAATCAAGTTATTTTAGACAATTGATGATAAAGTACACTGGAGTCACTATTTGGGATGATTTGAGGCCGTTATTTATTTTATCTCTTGGTAGACTTTTAGTATCCTGTAGGCTTATACATACAAATGACAACCTGGGTTTGAGTGTATTTTCAGTGCACTTGACAAGCTCACTGGACTGAAAGACCTCCAGCCTAGGTAGGACTAAACATGCTGAAATGTCTAAATTACTTAAACATATTTTCTCTTAATCAGAAATGTGAGTTCTCACCAGGCTTGTTGAATGCAATTGGCCATTTTAGTTAAGGCTCACTGGAAATAAAGAGAATACAACGTTTTAAAGAAGAGACGCACAATCTCATTGAATCATACCTGCTCTCCCACACAGGTATTTTTTGTGGTAGATTTGTTGGGGCTGAGGGAGAAGCAACAGACTAGGGTACAGCCAAAGGGAAATATAGCGAGGACCTATTAAGCATATACTATGCACAAGGCACACTGTGCTTTACACATGTATACATACAAAATACACACACCTATATGTACATAATGTTCACAAGAGCCTAGCGAGTTCTCATGTTATAGCTAAGAAAAATGAGACCCAGAGATGCTGAATAATAAAATCATTCAAATATACCTGGTCAGGAAGTGGCAAAGCTGAGATTATAAACTCAGTTCTTTTGGCTCTGCAGTGGTAGTGCTAATCTATGTACTATACATCTTCCCTGATGATATTTATTCTTCCAGGTACTAGAATTTCTCAAATTGTAGCCTGTTATCTACATTAAATTCACCTGAGGTACATGCTAAAGCATAATTCTCAGGCTTTATCTCTGACTTTCCAAATTAGAATTTCTGAGAGGGAGGTACCAAAGATCTACATTTTTAATTTGCTTCCTGGGTGACCTGTTAAAAAAAGTGAATATTTACAAGCCAGAGTGGTTAACAGGTAGGCCCATGACTGTGAGAGTAACATAATGGAAAGACCATGGTGTCAGAAGCCAGATGATAGTTTTAATCCCACCATGAAAGTAGCTAGTTCTATGACTTTGGACAAGTCATTTTGCCTTTCTGGGCCAGCATTATCCCATCTGTAAAGTGATGATGTTAGATCAGATGCTTACTTAACATTGTGTAAATATTTTCAGTGGGTTCACAAAATGGGAAATATTGCTATTATAGTCTGCAATGATCAATCAACCGCTAAGTCCTTTTTGCAGGGCCCGCCATTGCGTTTCAGAGAGACTTGCCCATGTGGAGAAGGGTTAAGACTGGCCAGTGCCACCGCCACAGAACAGTGTGACCTGGGAGCAAGACCACAAGGCTCCTTATTCTGGGAACTTTATTGTTCTTGCAGAAATAACTAAAGATAGGGGAGTGATGGCTGTCATTCCAAATGTACCCAAGTTGAGGTACAGAGGAAGTTTTCTTTGTTTTTTCTTTTTGTTGTTGTTGTTGTTGTTTGTTTTTCTGGCGGCAGCATATTTTCACAGAAAACAAGCAGTATTTCCTGTTTGAGAAAGCAGGGGCTTTTAGACCTGACAGCAACAGCTCCCTAATTTATTTCAGCAAAGAGGTAATCCTGTCCAGTCTCTAAAACTATTCCTGCAAATCCAACAGCATGCATTTCATTTGCGGCCCACACAACCGTATTGGCCTTTACAAGAGAAGCAAATATGTCCTCAGTGGCAGCTTTGTATTGGCAATGAACTGATCTGTTGGCAGAATCTGGTATCTGCATATGCAAATGCACGTTTAGCAGCATACCGTCGAAGGCAGGGACACATTTCATTTTGCAGGCATATTTTGGGAGTCTGGAGGAATACGTGGTCTTTGTTTTAATCAGCAGTGGCTTGTCCAGTGTTCTCCATACCAACATGTTTACTAAATGAGTATTTGATATTTAGGTCCCAAAATAAACAGGTAATGAATATTCATGCATATTGAATGCAGTCAGAGAAAAAGCCAAGAATAGAACATCAGAGTGCATACTCCTACTCCCCATCTGTAACCATTAGGAAAACAGGACTACATTGCCACTAGCTAGTCATGGAGTCATTCATTCAACAAACAGCTATTAATTGCACATTATGTACAAGCCACTGAAATAAACACTAGAGGCTTTTTTTTTAATCTCAAGGAGGACAAATTACCTGAAAGTAGAGAATAATGGTTTAAGAGTATTCATTCAACAAATATTTACTGAGTACATACTTCACATGAGACACTGATATAGGCACTGAAGCTTCAAGCAATGAATTTTTAAAAAGTGATAAAAATCATTTCCCTTAAAGATTATGTTTAGTGTGAGGAGGACAAATAACAGATGAATGTAAATAGATACTATGACTGATGGTGGGGCGTGCTATGCAAAAAATAAATAAGAAAAGGGAATGGGTGCCTCTGAAAAGAGACTGATTTAGACTGGGAAATAGGGAAAATCTTACAAAGAAGATAAAATGTAAATATAGATTTGATGGAGAGAAGGGGAGTGAGTCACAGGGGTATCAGTGAGTCGAATATTCAAGACCTAGGAAATTTCCAGCATAATACCTCTGAAGATGGTGAGCATGCAAGAAGTTAGAAGTCCACAAGGGAGGCTAGCACGGGTAATGTAAAGGCAACAAATTTGAGGAAAAAGTTTAAGAGAATGTCACATCATAGAAGTCTATGCAAACTATAAAAAGTCTTTGACTTTGACTCTGAGTAAGATGAAAAGCCATGCGGATTTGAGTAGAAGGATGACATGATCCAAATTGTATTTTGTAACAATGTCATTAACCTTTGAGCTCAAAGTAGACCATAGGGGCAAGGACTGAAGATGGAAGTCCAATGGGGTGGTGTTTACTATCAACAAGTTGAAGAATGATAGAGCAGTGGCTCAGGATAGGAATGGTGGAAATGCTGAGAGGTAGTTGAATTGGGAATGTTTTGAATGTGGAGCTAATATGATTTCTTGAGTCACCTAATGTTTCACTTTGGAATACAATACCCATGCAGAAAAGTGCCCAAAACAGAAAGGTAAAACTTACCAATGTGATATAACGTGCCAATGTAATGTAAAGCACATGCCATGTATCCACCACCCAGGGTAAGAAATAAAATGCTAACAGCACTCCACCTGCTCCATGTACTCAACAAGTCAGAAGAAAGACTGATCTTGTTAAGTAGAGGCATGGGAGATATAAAAGAGACCCCAATCATACTTACAGAGGTGAAAATGACAATGTCTGAAATCAAAATAATCAGTAGGTCGTATGAACAGCAGAAGAAACATTGCAGAATAAAAGATTAATGAACTTTCGAAGATGGTGTCTTTAATGAAAACTGATAGAACTACATTCTTGAGAAATATGATGGACATCCTCCAAAAGAAGTAAATGCTGTTCCTGAGGGCTCTGTCATTGCCAGAGGAAACCGTTTCTTTGCAGTAGAAAACACAGATTGAATGTTAATGACTTACAAAGTGAATTGAGACTATTCTTGTTCAGTCCTGGTATCTAATAATAGTGGCTACAAAAATTCTAGAGAGCAGAAAAAATATTGGCCAAATATTTCTTAGCAACTTCTGATAATCTAGATGATATATAAGTTATGTGGTTTTGGCTACAGAGGAGTGTCCTTCCAAGACACCACTGGCATAGGAGTGTCTGCTCACTCGGTTAACTTCAAAGGAACAGATACAGTAGCAGGAATTGCTCTAATTAAAAATACAGAACAAAAGATCCTGTTCCAGGCTATTCTGTTCCATTGGCACAATACGGTATCACAAGAGCCTGAGGTAAAGACTGCAAAAAAGATGCTTTTGAACATCAAGTAACACAGCTTTCATTACTGCTTGTATCTGTAGTCAGGAATAGCTATAGCATTTATAATGTGTGCGAAAAAATAGGGGATGAAGATCTAAGACTTTTAATAGTAGCAAACTGTACAAAGGCACCACTAATAATTAGACCTGATTCTTGAAATCCTCTTAACACTATAGTAAAGATTTTAGATATTTTAGGTAAGAAATTCCCTATTACTGAGAATTCAAAGGGCTACAAGTTGCTGCCATGTTATCTTAGAGTTAGTCAAGGAAACGGTATACAAATACCTCAGGTGAAACTGTGAAAAGTATAAACCGAAAACAAAACAAAACAACAACAAAAAAGGAGTGTTAAAAATATTTCCTTTGGTTCTGGTGGCGCTCTGCTCCAGAGGTTTATAAGGTATCTCTTGAATTTTTCCTTCTTGTACCACATGGCCTTGGGATTATTGTCTTCAGGAATCCATTTGCTGATCCCAACAAAAGGCCCCGAAAGGGAGGATTATGTTTACATAGGAAACAGCAGAGAATTTTGTTACACTTGAGAAAAGGACACCTTGAAGAACTCCATCGTGATCTTCTTCTTACTGTCTTCAAGAGTGGGAGGATGACACGACATGAAGCTGTTCATAATTAATGAAGAAAAAATGCAAAACTGAAGAATGAACTGGAAAAGTGCATCACATTAAGCTTTGTTTTATGACTGAGTATGTGAGCATGTTGGGGTGGGGCATACATGCAGACATGTGTGTATATAACATATAATGTTATTTGCACAGATGTATATCTTCATGTTCTGTGATACATTACAGCCCTATTACTTGTTGATTTACGAAAATACTGTTCTTTTCATTTTTTTCCAATGTTTAGGTAATCTCTAATTAGGAAATGCATTTAATCATGTAAAAGATTAATGGTGAAGTAAGCTTTTTAGGGCCTTATGCCAATAGATAGTAATTCAATCTGGTACTGATCTTCTCACAAATAACAGAACTAAGAAACTTTTATATATAACTGGAGATCACATGAAACCGATTTAATAAAATTACCAGGAGTTTTTAATGTTTATATTTAACTTGTATTTTTATGTAAACAAGATTGTGTAAGGTATATTTAAAGCCTTAATGATTTCAGATTCTTTCCAACTCTTCGTGATTTTTGAGCACAGACTTTTAAAAAAGTATCTGAAAATAAAAGACACTGCCTTTTTTTTTTCATTAAGCATTAAATAAAACACGGCCTTAACAAAGTTGTTTTTGTTATTAGTTTGAAAATTATGTCAGGACAACACCTGGAGAAAATCAGTTTGCAAACCTACAATACGTGGGAAATGTGGGGTAAGGAATTAGTGAGAAAACTCATGAAGTCCAACTTACGTGGCATTTAGTTATACTTGAGCTGGTGAAAACGCTTCATGAAAATGTCTTCATCACCCCTGAGGAGAAGCCAGTGGTATGCTGGAGTCAGCTCCCACCCTA
This sequence comes from Prionailurus bengalensis, assembly GCF_016509475.1. Classification (NCBI taxonomy): domain Eukaryota; kingdom Metazoa; phylum Chordata; class Mammalia; order Carnivora; family Felidae; genus Prionailurus; species Prionailurus bengalensis. Next base: position 121,113,396 of record NC_057343.1, on the reverse strand, counting down.
TGCGTCTCTCCCAGCTCCCAGTGACACGAGTGTTATGGCTTGAAATCAGCCATGACTGGATCATTACACCCCGCAAACGAGCTAATGCCATGGATTAGGGTTTTTTTCTCTTTGGAAAAGTCAATCATTAAACATCTGGAGGAGGAGGAGCCTATACACTATGCACTGTGGGTAGCAAAATGGAAGGTGCCTTAGGTATGGTTCCCAGAGAGACAGAATCTAAGATAAAAACTTATGGGTAGGAAGTTGTCTGAGCTATGTCTTTTATTTTCTGTATTCTGAGGCTTTGACATTTGGAGACTTGCCAACACTAAAGGAGCTGCCCAATTTCTAGGGAAGTATACAACCTGACTACAAGTGTGTTTTTTATTTTTTATTTATTTGTTGTATTTTTTTCAATTTTATTTAAATCCAGGTTAGCTGACACATAGTGTAATAATGGTTTCAGGAGTATAATTTAGTGATTCATCACTTATGTATGACACCCAGTGCTCATCCCAACAAGTGCCCTCCTTAAAGCGTGTCACCCTTTTATCCCATCCCTCCACCAGGCACCTCCCTAGCAATCCTCAGTTTGTTCTCTGTATTTAAGTGTGGTTTTCAATTTTTAATTTTTTTGACGTCTATTTTTGACAGAGAGAGAGAGACAGAGAGTGAATGGGGGAGGAAAAGAGAGAGAGGGAGACACAGAATCAGAAGCAGTCTCCAGGCTCTGAGCTGTGAGCACAGAGCCCAAAGCAGGGCTCGAATCCATGAGGCACTAAGTCATGACCTGAGCTGAAGTTGGATGCTAAACCGACTGAGCCAACCAGGTGCCCCTTAAGTGTGCTTTTTAAATGCAAACCCAACAATCCAGAACCCACATCCCCAATCACCTGTTCTCACCACTCCAGTGCCAGGTACCAGGCTACTAAGGGCAACCTCCATGCCCCAGATTCTACAGACATTTTCACAAAATTTGCTTCATTTGTTCCTTCCCTTGAAAATCCTAGTAATGATTACTGCTCGCAGTATCTCACCCTCCCAATGCCTCCGGACTGACCCTAGTGCTTCCCTATGTTGCTACCGTGGTGTAGTGTGCCCCTTCTTCTTGACAACTGACTAACAAACTATTTTTTCAGTGACGACCACCTCCTTCACACCTAAATAATAATAAAACCTATATTCAAAGAGAAATTCTTTGAAGAATGCTCTCAAGAGCACACATTTGAGAAAAAAAATAGGGTTGGGAAGAAGGGATTTTACCTAGGATTTAGTCCCAAGAAAAGCCTCAATCAATCCTACAGAAATGAGATGGCCCTTCTAAGTCATTCCCATTGAAGTAAAGGACCTGGCTTTCATACGCCTATACTGATCAGGGTAGGGTGCGTCCAGACTGTAGAAAGAAGACTTGACCTTGGGCTCTAAAGAAATTCTTTGGCTGAGAACATCACCCAGAGAGGAACTCTCCTAAGTGTTATGAGCCACCAATATTTCAGCATCTGGAGAAAGCTCTTGAGTTCTCACAGAGGCTGGGGAGGTGCACCTCTGCACATAGCATGTAACATGGAGATAAAATCAACCGCTGGGTGCTAGCTTTTAAGATTCATGAGCTTTTTGATGCAGTCAACATCAGTGAGGAGAATAAATGCTGTAGTTGAAATGGTGCTAAAAGTTCATGCCAAATGCAAAGTCAGATATGTGCCTTCAACCCTGGCCAAAAAAAACCAAAAAAAACAATAAATGTAAAATAAATTAGCCATTTAAAACTTTACAAAACCCAACATACTGTGAAGATTTATCAGCTGGACCATGAAAAAAATTGACTGTCTTCAACAAAGCAATTAAAAATGAAGATCTGTGCACCTGAAGTCCAAATAAAATAAGCTTTAAGAGTAGAAGAAAAGTAGAAATAAAAGTTTGTTGGATTTCTCCCTCTCTCTCTCTCCCTCTTTCCCCCCCACCTAATCTGACTTTTGAATTTCTTATTTTGTAAAGTTGATGACTGACTAAACAGGATAGAGCCATTGACAATGGCTGATTAAGATCCTCATCCCCCAAGAACATACCCCACAAGGGCATAAAGACAGTGTGGATTCTGAGATGCAGCAGGGTGATTCTAAGGAAATTTCCTGTTTGTCATTGGCTGTTTTCTCTCTAGCAATTAGGGAATAAAGGGTGTGCAATCCACAGTTACCACTATTTTATTATTCTAATAAGCCATGACAGAAAGAAAAAAATAAAAAAAAAATTTAAACAGATACCATGGTTGAACACAAAGTCCTATAGATTATTCTGTAAATTAGAAAGGAAACAAAAAAGAATGTGCTTTATTCAAAGATATTGAGTAAATTTACACCAGAAAAGAAAACACCTAGAGATTGCATAAGAATTCTCAGAAACAAATGTAGATGAGGAGAGAGAGCCAGTCAAGAGAGTAGCACAAAGGCAGGACCACACTTCATCATGACTAGTTGAATATATGGAGGTTTCTCCAAGGACACATCTTCTTTAAAACATGTTACCTTAGTGCAGTGGTTTACTTGCTTCTTGATGCTTTCCTTCCATTCTATTTCAAATATGAATATAGCTGCAGATCTCTTACTTGATTCTATATAATCTAGCACAGGGGCACCTGGGTGACTCAGTTGGTTAAGCGTCTGACTTTGGCTCAGGTCATGATCTTGTGGACCATGAGTTCAAGCTCTGCAACAGACTTTGTGTTGACAGCTCAGAGCCTAGAGCCTGCTTCGGATTCTGTGTCTCCCTCTCTCTTTTCCCGTCTTGTCCTCGCATTCTGTCTCACTGTCTCTCTCTCTCTCAAAAATAAATTTTAAAAAACTGTATACAATGTAGCACAGATTTATTGTTCTGGTTCTGTGCTTGATGTAGTTGAAGATACAAGGTTAACAACAGCTAACGTATTTTAAGCATATACTATGGACTACACTCTACATAAATCTCTTTAAACTCTCACAAAAGTCCTCTGGTATGAGATTATAATTTCCACTTATGGATGAAAAAGCTAACACTCAAAAAAAAAGCAAATTAAATAATTTGCTTAGGGATGTGATCTTGTAAGCTACTAACAAAGAACAGAACTGTGGTCAATCTAAACTTTAGAACTTTAAACCTAGTTTAAATCTAGTCTCTAGTTTCTATAAGAGATTCACTATTACTAATAGGATTCTAGAAGGAAAGAGAAATTGATTTTATCCTTGACAAAATGAGTTGAAATTAGGTAGTTAAAAAAGGGTAGCTATGGAGGGAAAAATGTTCACACAAACACAGAGATTTCACAATATTGTAGGACATCTTTGAAGAACACAAGTTGGTATTGTATCAGCAATCACCAGAAGATAACATTGAGACAAATTATAGAAACTCTAGATATGGGGGCGCCTGGGTGGCGCAGTCGGTTAAGCGTCCGACTTCAGCCAGGTCACGATCTCACGGTCCGTGAGTTCGAGCCCTGCGTCGGGCTCTGGGCTGATGGCTCAGAGCCTGGAGCCTGTTTCCGATTCTGTGTCTCCCTCTCTCTCTGCCCCTCCCCCGTTCATGCTCTGTCTCTCTCTGTCCCAAAAATAAATAAAAACGTTGAAAAAAAAAATTTTTTTTTAAATAAATAAATAAAAAAAAAAAGAAACTCTAGATATTTATCTTCCCCTTTGTTTGTCTACTAAATTTTATAACCAGAGAAAAGTCTTGGTTCACAGTCCTTAAGAATATCCCTAAGAGAAGATGTACATTAAAGGAGATAAGAAATAAATTACCACCTTAGAAAGTACTGATTCTTAGTGTCATCTCTGCTTCTCTGAATCTCTGTATGTACTATTAGGCCTTCCAGGACTAGGAAGCATTCCCCTTCTCAGTGCAACCAATCTATGTCTTCATTTCCTACCAGACCATTCAATGGATAAAAAGACTGGAGGTCATATTGAATGGGTGTCTCTAGCTAGCCTGAGTCATATAAACAGATTTATGACCAGGATCAGGAAGTAGATCCATATGTCACCCTACTAATGCAATCTAATTTCTGATTTCCTTTCTTGGTTGAATTCTAGGGGTTACATATCCTTAACACAGAAGACCATGTAGCAGAGAAAGAGAAGAAGGAACATTTGAAGTAGCCCAAATTCCAAAGTAGGAAGCAGCAGAATGACTTTTACTCCGTACAACATGTCTGCTACACTTTATCGCCTCAGAAATAAAAACAAACAAAAAATCAACTCCCCTCTTTATAGAGTTAAAATGGTTACATTTGTTTTCAACAAATTCATAAAACAGCAATTTTGAGAAGCAGAGCAGACATTTTTTGGTTGCTTCTCTAGTGTTTCTCTCTCCTTCCCTGATGAACGCACTAGTTTTTTGTTTGTTTTTGGTTGTGATTTTTTGGTAGCCTACTGTTTTTCTGTTCTCAGCTATGGGGCTGGAATGGGTCTCATAACATCCTTAAGGCAATTATCCTATGGCAATGCCCTAGTCACAGGAATTATTTAATGGATGAGTGTGGAACATGCTCAAAACAAATTATAACCAGAGAAACGCTTAGTAACTCCTAAAAGGAAACAAAGCAGAATCTCTTCACATTGGTCTTAGCAATGATTTTTTGGATAAGACACCAAAAGTACAAGCACCATGAGCAAAAAAAAAAAAGTGGGAATACATCAAACTAAAGCGCTTCTACACAGAAGAAGAAACAATCAACAGAATTAAAATGCAACCAACCTATAGACTAGGTGAAAATATTGCAAGTCATAGATCTCATAAGGGGTTAATATCCAAAATACAGAAGAAACTCGTATAACTCAAGAGCAATAAAACAAATTGCCTGATTAAAAAGTGGTCAAAGGGTCTGAATAGACACTTTTCCAAAGAAGATATAGGAATGGTCAACAGGCACATGAAAGGTGCTCTACATCACCAATTATCAGGGAAATACAAATCAAAACACAATGAGATACCATCTCACACCTGTGAGAATGACTATTCTCAAAAAGATAAGAGATAACAAGTATTGTCAAGGAGGTGGAAGAAAGGTTTCCCTTGTGTGCTGTTGATGGGAATGTACATTGTTACAGCCGTTATGGAAAATAGTAAAGAAGTTCCTCAAAAAACTAAAAGGAGAACTACAAAAATAAGTAAATAAATAAGAACTACCATATAATGTAGAAATCCCACTTCTAAATATATCTTCAAAGGAATTGAAATCACTATCTCAAAGAGATATCTGCACCTTCATGCTCACAGCAACATAATTTATATTTGCAAGACATAGAAACAACCAAAGTGTCTCTAGATGGATAAAAAGATAAGAAAGATGTGGGCATATATGTGTACACACACACACAAACACACACACACACACACACACACACACACACACATAGATACACACATACATGGGATAGTTATTATTCAGCCATAAAAAAGAAGGAATTCCTGCTATTTGTGACAACATGGATAAACCCGGAGGGCACTATGTTGAGTGAAGTAAGTCAAAGACAAATACTGTATGATGTCACTTAAGTGTGGAATCTTAAAAACAAAAAAACAAAAAAAACAAAAAACAGAACGTCTAGAGACAGAGAGTAAACTGCTGTTTGCCAGGGGTGGGGAAGGGAGGGAGTAGGAGTAGGTGAAATGGGTGAATGTGGTTAAAGAACACAACATTCAGTCATAAGATGAATGAAGTGCAACATGGTGACTATACTTAACAGTACTGTATTGTGTATTTCAAAGTTGCCAAGAGAGTAGATCTTAAAAGTTCTCAACACACACAAACACACACGCACACAGCAATTATGTGAGATGATGGATGTGTTAACTAACCTTACTGTAATTATTCCACTATATATATACAAAATCAAATCATGATGGTGCACACCTTAAATTTTGTACGTCAAATTTGTACAAAATTTGTACAAGTTTGTACGTCAAATTTATCTCAGTAAGGCTGAAAATTATAAAATTTTAAAAGAAACATTGAAAATCCTGGGAAAGCAAAGTTTCTTCTTCCTAAAAGGGAATCTTGCATTTTTTCTTCAGGGCTTTGTAGAAGGATGATAGGAGGTTTAAACGGCTGTAGTCCTTTACTTACCATGAGGATAAAACCATATTCGAGGAACTATAGTTGAGTTATTTGGGAAAGTTTGAGTTCAGAATCATGCAATACCTTAAACCAGTTTGCAGGTTCTTCTATTAGGCGAGCCAATGAACACTTTTTCAAAAGCTGGCTGAGGACATTTTTCTGTCTTTTCCCACAAGAAATGACTGTGGCAGGCTGCCTCCTGGTCTACCCCATTCAGCTGTTCCCAGACCTGTCTGTAGTCTGCTACAATGTAACTGGACTTGTGTAATGCACAAAAACATGTCAGAAATGAACCTGTGACACTAAGAAATATTACCAAGATCCCAGATAAAAGATGTAGTTAATATCATGTGAAAGGTGAGTTTCAAAAGCTGAATTTGCCAGATGGTACAAGAAGGTTTGGGAAGTCTCTCTTAGAGCTTAACTTTGACCTGGCAGGATTTGACCCTAGACAGAGAGAATAACAAAAGCATCTCCCATAAAGAACTGGTAAACTCCAAACACCTTCGTTCCTACCTGTCCTGATGTTCTAAACTATGCTCTAGTGATAATATATAAATTAAGTTATCACAACGAAGCATATGTTCTATTTGATTTGTGAATCAGAAGTGTCATTTGTGCCAAGGCTATAAACCAGTCAACTGTGAGATGCATTCAAGTGATTCAGGATAGAGAGGTCCAAGATGAACACATATATATATATTATAAACGTGTACTGATTTTTAACTGGGACACCTCAAGGTCAACTCAGGGCATAAAGAAATGGAACTGCCACACAAGGTAAATCCATATGAGAATCAGCTCAACTATTTTTTTTTAATCTTAACTCCTTTGGCATTAAGCAGATGCAGTCTATGCTTCCCTGCCATGCTAACTCTTCTAGTGAGCATGTGCCTCTCTGTTCACATGTCACAGGAAAGGAAGATTTGAGGAGACTTTTTCCTATCAATTCCTCCCACGGCAGCTTGCTTGCTCTCTGCTTTATCATTAATTTCCATGAACCGACCTAATGCCTTCTCGCCTTTCCTTTTCACTTCTCACTCTTATGTAGTCTGTTGCTTCCTCTTGGTTCCAGAGTGCATTAGGTTTCTTGTATTTCCTGGACTATTCCCTATATTCTATACTTTGTTAAATCTTCCTCTTGCTTTGGTCTCTGCTAAAATGACCCTTCCTCAGCTAAATCAGGTGTCCCTGCTCTAATCAATCATTGCACCCTATACTTTTTGTTCAGAGTCCCTATCATATTTTGTATTTACATGTATAATAATGTGATTGTTTGACACCTTCCATAGCACACTAAACTAATCTTATCAAGGGCAAAGACTTGATTTATTTGTTTACTGCTATGTCTCTGAAGCGTAGCACAGTGCTTGGTGCTAAGTGGACATTGAGTAAATGGTTTGTATGTTTGTTTTTAAATGTATATGTATGCATGTATGTATTTATTTATTTATTTACCTTTGAGAGAGAGAGGGAGAGAGAGGGAGAACGAGCATGTGAGCAGGGGAGGGGCAGAGAGAGGGAGAGAGAGAATCCCAAACAGGCTTTACACTGTCATTGCAGAGCCTGACACAGGGGTTGAACTCATGAACTGCGAGATCGTGATCTGAGCCGAAGTGAAGAGCCAGGTGCTCAACCCATTGAGACACCCAGGTGCCCAATAAATGCTTTTTTTGTTTTTCACTGAAATAATTACACATTTCTTATTCAGTCCTCTAGGAAAAGGCTGGATTAACAATCGTGTGAATATGAACTGCAGCTTTAAGAGAAATTAAGTGCATTCTTTCCACAGCCACTCTGAGCACACACAGCAACACCACTTGCATTTTTCGTACGTGCATTCTGGCCACGTGACTCGCAAAGCTTTCAGAGGGGCCACTGGGGCAGAATGGGAGGATCGACCCACCCAGGAGCTCTGCCCTTGGCCTCTTCACTATTGCTTTCTGAACCTGACTTGTGTGCGCAGGGTAAATTAATTATTCTCTTCCGGTCCAAGTGCTTTTGAGAAAGAACAGCTGCAAAGCCTGATGAGTCCTGAAAGATCAAAACAAGCCTAGATACTGTCATCGGCTTGTCATCCCCATTGCAGAGCTCCCTAAATGTTGGCAGCTTTGGCATTTGATTACTCTCAGCACAGCCCCCGAGGAGGCATTATCTCAGATGTTCTTTTAAAAACAAATTCTTTGTATAAAATTTGTTGGCTTCAGTCCCTCCCTTCCTTTCCTTTTGCTTGTGAATCAATCCAGTCAGACTGGCCAATACCCCCTCCACTGTCCTGCTCAAACAACACCATCCTGAGAATGATGCTCAAATACTATTACTGTATTTTCCCTCTTTCTTCCCTCTGGAGCAATAAATCACCCATTCATCCCAGGTGATTTGCACAGACAATTCCCTTAAAGCAGTATCTCATGATTTAACAGGCATAATGTTTCTTCAACAGACCATTTCTAACCATTCTTTCTGCATTCCAGTGATACATTTTTTTATTCTTATTTTCAAATCACCTAATGGCCAAGTGGATAAAATTCTTGGGGAAGATGGTCTATGACTTCATGATGTGGGTATTTTCCCTAGTCTGTCATTTCCAGGAAGAGTATTTTTTTTATTTTTTATTTTTTTACAAATACAATAGCTAGGGGCACCTGGGTGGCTCAGTCGGTTGGTCGTCCGACTTCAGCTCAGGTCATGATCTCACAGTTTGAGTTCGAGCCCCACGTTGGGCTCTGTGCTGACAGCTCAGAGCCTGGAGCCTGCTTCAGATTCTGTGTCTCCCTCTCTCTCTGCCCCTCCCCACTCATGCTCTGTTTCTCTACAGCTCTCAAAAATGAATAAACGTTAAAAAAAATTTACAAATACAACAGCTATACTGGACTTGAACAAAGACTGTTGGTTGAGTTGCAATCTGCCAAACCAGATGACCTATTGTTTTAGAAAAAAAACACTGGCTGTTCTCATCTGTTTGCCTTTTAATTTTTACAGTATCTGTTAAATGAAATTTGACTTTAGATTAAAAGAGAGGCTTACATGGATTTGTCCCGGAATCTCAGCTCTTTTTAAAAAATCTCACTCTGTCAGTTGACTTTAAGGAAAAGTAATTTCTGCAATTTAGCATGGAGGGGATTTTACATTTGCTTTTCTAATAAGTTATATATAGAGCTTTAAGGATGCTAGGGAGGCTTTACATGAGGACTATACTCAATAGGCATGGGAAAATATATTTTGCTGTTTGCTTCATCTTCTGGTTTTATGTTAAAACCTTAATTTAATTTTCCCATTAATATCCAAAGCTTGACTGTGCACAAAATGACACAATATTAAGGGTGGATTTTATGGTATTTAAATTCCATTTTCCCCTCCTCTTTTACCCATTCATATTGAGGGGAAATTTTCAAATTAAGTAAAATATAATGTTTAGGCATAAATGAGACAGGAGACCAAAACCAAAGCAGTGTCACTTGCTACAAAGAGTCCGTATTCTGTGAGCATACTACAATTTCTCCTCACTGCTTCTGCGGATAAAGCAATTTAAATTTGCCAAGAAAGTTATCATCATATTGCCAAACTGGGCTTCCAATTTATTACATTTGTGCTGGGAACCCCTTTTACACAAAATCTTAAATCTCATTCTCTGAACTCAAAAATCTTTGTCAGTGTGAAGGTCATTAATTTTTATTAAATGAAAATCTTTTCTTTTAACTTGAAAGAAAATGAGGATTAGTCTCAATAACTTTCATTAAATAAATGGAACAAATTAAAATTTATACTACATCTCTAGATGTATCAAAAATGGTCTCATCAAAAGTCTATTAGTTGACAAGAAGGGAAGTGTCTCAGTGGGTTATGGTAAAAGATGAACCCAGAATTTAGAAAACAAGATCTGTTTGCTGCTAAGCTACGGTCTGCAGTTAATTTTATTCCATTGTTACATTAGACTTCCATTTTAATGTTATAGTCAGGAGGTAAAGATAACATCAACTTTATAGGCTACAGTTAAAATAACTAATCTTTTGTAACCACATCTATGTTTGTGTAGCTTCTGGCGGCTTAGAATACAAATTTATAAATATCAGCTCTTTCTGCATGATTTATTGGAAATACTATATGCTTTGGACATAAACATGGGGGATCACAATTCTATCTGTACCACTTGGTAGTTCTTACTTTCAGAAAATAACTTCAACTCTCTGAGCCTCCATTTTCTTATCTTCAAAGTGGGAATAATTCCAACCTTGCATGTTTGGCCAACGCCCCCTCCCTCCCTTCCGTTTTGTTGATCATGGGACCTAATTTCCATTATAGGACCCAGAGACACTGCCGGTTCAGCTTCTTCTCCTAGGGCTTTAAATGTGGACTCTTTAAAGTTTGGTCCCGCCCCTTCTTATTCTCTACTCTTTTCCTAGGTGCTACCACTAATGACCTTGGCCTCATTCCAAAGGAGATTTCTCAAATAGATGTCTCCAGCACAATCCCCTCCTCTGGGTTGCATTCCATCTATCCAGCTTCCTATCCAACATTATCACTAGGTGTCACACAGCTACTTCCCATTCATCACATCCCAACATGGCTTCATGATCTTCCCCCACAAAACTGATTCTTCTCCTTTCCTGTCTCATGAGTACCACTCCATTCTAAAAAAAACAAAAAACAAGAGCAAAATCCTACTCTCTATTTGTAATACCACTATTTATGGCTGTCTGGGACCACATGCTGTTAAGTTCTGGGCCCAGATGTACTTCTTACTAGTTAAGGGGATCTATGTATCATGTTTGAAAGCAGAGACTTTGGCATCTGACTCCTTGAGCTTAAATTCCCACTACTTCTTATGAGATCTGTTAGATTATGAAAATTGGTTAATCTCTTTGAGTTCAGGTTCTAAGAATATAAAACTGGCAGAGTAGTGTTAGTTTTCTTAAGCTATCATCGTGAGAACTATGTTCATTATTATGAACTAGTTTAATATGAACTAAGTTCATTATTAAAAAGCGTCTTACTTCTGTGCTGAGCATATAATAAGTACTCAGGTAACACTTATCACTATTAACTTTAAAAGATGCAAGATTAAGTCTGGCCTTTCCATTACAAGCAGTTAAGACTGTGGTAATAACCTAATCATTTTCTTTTCCTTATTTATAAAATAGAATTAAAAAATAGAATCCACCTAACATCATTCGTTGTGAGAAGGAAATGACATTGTATTTATACCTCACCTAGTCAACTTCTGCATATATGGCACAGTTTCAACATCTGTTGGTAGAGTCTTCCACATTTCACTGCTTCAACAAAGCCCAGTTTGTGACTTTAGTGAAAATAATGAAAATGTTACTAAGAGCAATATTAACATTCACAAATTCAGCTGCTACATTTTTTTAAATAAAATATTTGAGAAATTCTGGAGTAAAGACGAAAAAATGGATAGTGAAAATAGATCCAATAAAATATCATACTAATTGATGTTTAAAACATAAGAGGAGGGGCGCCTGGTTGGCACAGTCAGCTGAGCATCTGGCTTTGGCTCAGGTCATGATCTCATGATTAATGAGTTTGATCCCCACATAAGGCTCACTGCTGTCAGCAAAGAGCCCTTTTTGGATCCTACATCTTCCTCTCTCTCAACCCTGCTTGCTTGTGCGCGCTCTCTCTCAAAAATAAATAAAAACTAAAAAAAAAAAAATACATGTTTTGAAAGTCAATACTCAGGCATAACTGATTAATTAGTTTAGTTCTAGTTGAGATCTTGATTATTTTTTACTATTACTATTGGAGCTATTAAGCTTTCTAACTGAAGACTTTGCTTTTTAAGTATATTTGAGTTCACCAACTATAGTGGAAAGAGTTGAGCTTTATTCAGATTCCTGGTTTGTGAACCAGGTATAAACTCCAGGTCAGACTTTACCTGGTAGGTCTGTATGGAGTAGAAGCTAGTAGGAGATGTGATGTGAACTCCACAAAGCAAGGCATTTTATGTTTCTTAGCCATGCATTCTCAGGGTCTAGAACTCTGTCTGGCACACAGTTGCTACTTAACAGCTATGTGTTAAGTGAATGGACATATAGCATGTAACCTGCCTTCTAGATCTGTACAGCCCATGATTCCAGCTTAAGATTCTAAGGGATTTAAATACAACTTAGATTAAACTGAGTCTATTTGAACACATACATGGTATAAAACCACGAGAAAGAAAACAGCTAATGTGGGCCTATGTTCTGCTTTATACAAAGACCACTCAATTTCCCTTTCTCTGTTGAGCACAGTATCTTGTGCAACATTGATGTTCAAACTTCTGGTAATGCAAAGTTAATGTTCAAGGTACTTGTTAAATAACTGAACAAATTAAAAGTAGGCATCAAAACTCACTACAACCAAAAGCAATAACCAAGGCCAGATACATGAGTGAACTTTAGAAGGGAACTATACAAAGTAGGTTCAAACCCTCTCAGACAGGAATTTTAAATTAAAATCTTCCTAAGGACAAATACTGAGACACGATAGTGCATGCCTCATAGATTGGCTTTAAGAATTAGTTGCTGTTAAATTACTTGTGCCTAACATTTCTTCATCTCTAGATGGAAATAGTAATGTTTACATTTTTACAGAATTGAAATAAATGCTAAGAGACAGAGAAGGTTAAAACAAAACATTCTATCCAAAGGGCTATTTTCTTCTTATTTAGGAAATTTTTCATCTATGTTTTAAATAATAAACTAAAGCCATTAAACAAACGAGGGTTTCTATTTTTCACCAGATGATAGTATTCAGCAAAGCACATTATCATCTGACAGGTCTGAGGTCAGGGGTTCTGGGATCTGTAGGCAGGGGGAGTTCCTGGGTAAACAACTCATTTAGAAGCAGGATATGGCCTATTTGGCTTAAAAAGTAGCTAGAAAAACCACTAATTTCTCTGCAGCATGACACCATACACACATGCTAAATAAAATAAACAAAATTATGTCAAATAGATGGGCATTACAAATGATCCAAATTTGCAGCTGGGGCTATTCCCTCGTGTTTCCACATGGCCTCGTCCTCCCATTGTATTCAACATTAAAATCACAAAATTGGCTTCTGCTCTGGTTTGAATTGTAGTTTTCATGAAAATTGTCCCTAACTCCTATTACAAAGTTAATAAATAATAAAAACAATATTACCACCCAGTTCAGCTTTCATGATTATGTTTTCATGGTGAACTTTCCATAAAGTTTTCCCAAGTTATATATGTGTGTGTGAGTTTAAATTGTGTTTTTAAAATAAAGAAAATAGAAAATTAAGAGTTATGTGGCAGTTTTACCCCTTCTTTCCCCTCTTGTGCTTCTATCATGCCAAAGACTAAAATAAAAGGGAATATAACCACATTTATTTAATTAATTTTGTGAACAGAAATGGTCTAAACCACTGCTTGGATGTGAAATGAAATCCAGGGGTTTTGTTTCTTTTGTCAATAATTGCTTTGGAGTTTTAAAGACATAGCTCTTACAGTGCTAAGAAGCAGCATCGTATATATCCTTGTGAAACAGAAAATTCTATCTCGAATAAACAATGTGTGCATTTTGAGTAGGCCACTTTTATGGCACGGATTTCCTTAATTACAGCATCTATTTCTGGAAGATGAAAAGGAAACTGTTGTCACCTTTGTTGCATATCATAAGATCATTTTGATTTTATCCCTTTCCTATAGGAGTAATTCCTAGTTCACTGAAATGGAAAGAAAGATAGGCACTCCGCTTGATCAGAAGTTTACTTACAGGGGTGCCCCATACTGGGAACTGAGCATTGGATACAGCTATGTGGATGGCATCAGTGACCTCAACAAGAGAATTTTCACTGTAATGATAATAACAAAATTCTAATTAGAGAGGATTTATGAATGATTAAGAATTTTTCCCAAATCACACAACTAAGATTTGTAAAGAACTAGTCTATTTCTTTATCCTTATTAATTGTATCCAACAATGTATAGTTCTATGGAAATTGAAAACTTTTTAAATGCCAAATAATAACCTGAATAAAATACACAATTCAGTAAAAAAAGAAAGGAGGTATAGTGCAAAATATGCACATAATGAGGAGAGAGATTTAATAGGGAAGTGCATCTTGAAAGGACAGAGTGGACACAAGAATGTGACTGGGTTACATGCTTATATTTGGAAGCGCCAAACATTCAGTTCAACCAGACTTAGGAAAAAACTGGGGGAGATTTCTTGTTCTTGGCTAATGTAAGTGCAAAGTTCAGGCATAGTTCCTTCCAGGTGATCCATGGCATTGTCTGCTTTCAGTCAAGCTCCACCTCCCAGCTCTCTTTTTGGCTTCACTTTTAGGCAAGTCCCCAGTCGTGTTGGTCATCAGTGACTCCTGGCTTACCTCTCACTGTCCAGCAATGCTTCTGAAAGCAACTTTTCCTCAGTAGTTCTTGTAAACCATATGTATCGGTTCTCATTAGCCTGGCTTGTGCTCTGTATAGGTCAATAACCATTTACTGTGGGGGTCGATTAGCCAGATTTAGGACTCATCTGTACCTCTTGGAAGTGGCATGGTGAAGTCTGCTCTTCTCAAACCACAGATATTAGCAATTAAGTAAAGAGTTACCCATAAGGAAATTAAATTACCTATAAGAAAATACTATAAAAATGGGGGACTAGATATTGGATGCATAAAATAAGATGTCCATGATAGGGGAGAAGAAAGAAAATGTAAAGGAAACAATAGAGGCGAGTATTTATGTAGCATTTACTGAGACTCTACCTAGATTTTTCACATTTTCTCATTTAACACTCATGACAACCCCAAGGTTTAAGTGCTCATTCATGCTGAGGAAAGTTACAGAAAGGGAGAGGATCTCTAATAATTACCTCAAAGAACACTTGCCACTAGTTCTCATTTATAAACTAATATTTCAAACTTAAAATAACCATCTTCATAACCATATACTGAAAAAAAATACGTATGATACACCTGTTCAGCATTATAAAAAGCAGCCATGAAAACATGGCCATGATACAAATAAATGAGACAGAAAGTGGTAGTCATATGGTCTGGTATCATTCTGGAGGTGTCTGGTTCAACTTACCCAGCAAGTGAAACTCTTCTCTTCTAAGGGTGAGCAAAGAGTGGTTGCACATGTGTGAGGACTGAGGGGGGAGCTGCAGAGTGGGTGGGGGTGGAGCGGGAACTCTATCTTACACGGTTTCTCAAACAGTCCTCTCAATTCAGCCTCACCTCTCTCCATTTCCTTTAGAATTACACAATAGTTCCAAATCCAGAACCTTCCTGGAGGTTCTGGGGCTAACACTGAATTGTTGCAAATTGGCTGCTTCACTTTGGGCAGGTGGATTTAGCCTCATTTGCACTGCCATTTTTTCATCCATTTCCTCTGCATGCTATTGACATCTCTCATCTGGGCCCTTTTTGCCACTCTTTTTTTTTTTTTTTTTTGGTAGACTTTTACCTTTATTATTATTATTTTTTTAATTTTTTTTAATGTTTTTATTTATTTTTGAGACAGAGAGAGACAGAGCATGAGCGGGGAAGGGGCAGAGAGAGAGGGAGACACAGAATCTGAAGCAGGCTCCAGGCTCTGAGCTGTCAGCCCAGAGCCCGACGCGGGGCTCGAACTCACAGACTGTGAGATCGTGACCTGAGCTGAAGTCGGACGCTTAACCAACTGAGCCACCCAGGCGCCCCACCTTTATTATTTTTTTTAACTTTTACTTTTTTCCCACTGGTATTCTGAGAGGTAACAAGCATAAACATACGTGTAAATTCAATCTACCTCCTTTCACCAGAATTCCTTTAAATCAATTCTACATCATCTATTCACATTTAATAACCGAGAATATTAAACATGCTATTATGAATCCCAATTAGCAGTCTAAAGCCCCACTCTGAATTTCAACAAATCTACCCATTCCCAACATGTTTATATGCATCAACCTCTAAACCCATCAACATCCATAAAATGTGAACAAAGTCCTAACCCTGTATTTGATTACTCTGTTTTTCAGTTGGTTCCAACTCTCAAGTGTCACTAGGTATCAAACAGAATGTTCATTCTGATCATAATGTCTGTAAGATGTCAGAAAATATATGGCAATGTTTAGATTAGTGTTTTGAGGGGTGCCTTAACGGCTCAGTCATTTAAGCATCTGACTTTTGATTTTGGCTCAGGTCATGATTTCAGGGTCCTGGGATTGAGCCCTGCGTCAGTCTCCATGCTGAGCGTGGAGACTGCCTTGAGATTCTCATTCATTCATTCATATTCTCTCTCTCTCTCTCTCTCTCTCTCTCTCTCTCTCTCTCTCCTTCTCCTCCTCCTCTCCCCTGCTCACACTCACTGTCTCTGTCTCTAAAATAAAAAATAATTTTTTAAAAAATTAGTGTTTTGAGTTGTGGCCACTTAAGTTTCCAAGCACTTAAATAATGTATTTGATCCAAGGTAACTTCTCATTCTATATGGAGTTTTCTGACCTACTATTACAAAATTGCACCTACAATTTCCACATCTATATAAAAACAAAAAAATAGACATAATGAAAGATCATGAAGGCTGGTACAAAGTGGTGCCGAAATGAAAATGCCATGCATCTTCTCCTCGAGGCTTTAGTATCTCAGAAAAAAATACACATTTGGGAAAGAAGGACACTGAATCATAGAACCAGAGAAAATGCAGCTTGAAATAGCCCATTTCTTTTAGCTGTCAGTGAATTTTTGGTGGTTGGTTTGCTTTGTTTTATAGCTTTTCTTTGGCTCTATAAAGTATCTTGACATACTGTTTGAGACCTCTGGCTTGCTATCTATTCCTTTTTTTTTTTTTTTTAGAATAAGTGAGATGCCATTGTGAAAGGCACTGAGGCATCACTGTTAAATTATACCCACTGTATGTGCAGACAGCCATGTAGTGAGCTCGCTCTTACTTAACTCATTCAGCTTTAATTTATTTCTCGCATAGAAGAACAGTAGTGATCACCAAGGTATGATAGACTTGATACTTGGATACCTGGACATTCTTTCTTATAAGGTATAATTATTATACCACATTTTACCAGCTAACATTTTTACTGGAATTCAGGTATTCTATTCTAATGAAGAATATGTTAAAACTTGGAACACAGGTTAATAATTTAGCATTTTGACTGACATATATAGTTGCTCAATACCTATCAATTACTCTAACTCATTGAATATTCATTCTTATTTCCCACACTAAGGCCTTTGTCCTAACTGTTCCACTGCCCTAAATACCCTTGTTCCAGATCTTAGGATTGATGGCTCTTCCTTATCTTTCCAGCATTAGCTTAAATGTGCCTGTCTCAGAGAAACTCCTCTGATCGAGGTATGCTTTTCCATAATACCAATTTAAATTCAATTTAAAATGTTTTGTGGGGCGCCTGGGTGGCTCAGTCAGTTAAGTGTCTGACTTCAGCTAAGGTCATCTCTTAAATCCAGTTCATGGGTTTAAGCCCCACATGGGGCTCTGTGCTGACAGCTCAGAGCCTGGAGCCTGCTTTGGATTCTGTGCGTCCCTCTTTCTCTGCTCCTCCCCTGCTGGCTGGCTCCCTCTCTCTCAAAAATAAATAGACATTAAAAAAATAAAATAAAATTTAAATTTTTTGGTACTTATCAGAGCTCATTCTTTTCTTAATTATTATTTTGCATATATAGCAAAAACAGATAATTCAATTTTGTCCTATGTTTGGTTTCTATTGCCTAAAACATTCCCTGGAATATGGTAGGTATATCCATGTCTCCATATTATACTAAGAAAGGGACTTTGGTGTTATCATTGTGGTAGCTTTAATGCTTTGTGCAGGTATGGCCTTCATATGTGTTCAATTAATTAATAAATGACTTTCCTGTGTAGTTTAATGCCTATATTGGATCTTTAAAAATAAAATACCCCTGGGGCGCCTGGGTGGCTCAGTCAGTTAAGCAATGGACTTGGGCTCAGGTCATGATCTTGTGGTTCGTGACCTTGAGCCCCACATCGGGTTCTGTGCTGACAGCTCCGAGCCTGGAGCCTGGAGCCTGCTTGGTACTCAGAGTCTCCCTATCTCTCTGTCCCACCCCTGCTCACGCTCTGTCTCTCTTTCCTTCAAAAATAAATAAACATTAAAAAAAATTTTTTTAAATAAAATACCCCATCCTTGATGCTTACCCAAGACAAATTAGGTTTTATATTAACACGCAAAAAATAATAATAATAATAATGTTTTTAAAGGATTTACTTACAATTGCTGAACATTGAGAAAAAACAAATTCTGGTGAATGGAAAAATAAACTGTGGTAAATCCATTTAATAGCATACTACCAAACAATAGAAGGGAACAAACTACTAAAACATGCAAGACCACAGATGAATTTTAAACACACAATGCTAAGTAGTCAGACTCAAAAGATTACACACTCTGATTCAATTGACATGATCTTTGGGAAAAGATTAAGAAAATAAACCTGTTATTATTTAAGTAATTAACTAAATTATTAACCCCATGGGGATGGGGGAGGAGTTTACTACAAGGGAATTTTAGGGGGTGATGATGGTAGGGGTGGTTACATGACTGGATGTTCCTGTACAAACCCATAGAACTCTATTCCCAAAATAGTGAGTACTCCTTTATGTACATTATACCTCAAATTTTTTTTTGTTTTGAAGTAAAATACAGGGCGCCTGGGTGACTCAGTGGGTTAACCATCTGCCTCTTGATTTCAGCTTAGGTCATGACCTCATGCATGGTTCAAGGGACTGAGCTGCACATTGGGCTCTGCAGTGACAGCATAGAGCCTCCTTGGGATTCTCTCTTTCTCCCTCTCTCTCTGCCCCTTCCACACACACTGTCTCTAAATAAATAGATAAACTTTTTTTGTTTTTAAATTAAAATAGGTGAGCCATTACAATCCACTACAATTCAAAGAACTATTAGGCTGTTGTATAGCTGCCTAACTATTTTCTGGTGACTCTTTGAAAGTATGTCCTATTATTTTACTCCTCCAAAGTCTTGCCAGCTTAGTTTTCATAATGGTCTACAGTGTTGTACGTGAACTGCTAACCCAGTGCTTTGCTGACCTCATCTTCTATCACATTCTCCTTCACTCAGTGCTCTAGCCAGAGTGGCTATCTTATTGATCTTCAAACACATTCAGCAACAGAAGGCCTTTGCACTTCCTGTTCTGTGCCAAAATGCTTACCTTTCTATATCTACATGCTTTGTTCCTTTACCACCTTCAGCTCTGTCTGCACAGATCAGCTGATCAGAGATGTTTTCCTTGGCTAGTGTATATAAGTAACACCTCCCTCCTTGTATACTGTTTTCTATACATAAAATATTTCTCTTTTTTTTTAAGTCTGCATATCCTCATTAGGATATAAGCTTTATGGAGTTTGAAATTATGTTTTATTCACCAGTGTTTCTCCATCTTTTAAAACAATTCCCAATTTTAGTGATATATATCTATCTATATATATATATCTATCTATATCACTTTTATATATATGCACATATATATATACATACACATATATATATGAAAAAATAGATGAACTAATTATCTAATGTATATGTGTTGGCAGAGACTGACTAGATAGTGGTGAAACCCATTTTTTTCTTCCCAAGCACACAATCTTCACTTCCCAAACTACCTGGCTTATAGGGGTCATATGACTAGTTCTTATCAATGGAAATGGAAAAGATAGTTCACAGTATGGTTTAAGCAGTTATGATCAATTTACCTTTCCTTTGCTCTTTTCTCTTACTTTTCCCTTACCCTGGATGAGGCATAACATTTATATATTATCAAATGGATGACATCTATATATTATCAAATTATTAAAGCCATTTGCTGGAAATGGAAGAGGCACAGGATGGAAGAGTCTAGTTCCCTTAAGAGCCTTCCTTGACCTCCACGTTCACTTAACTTGCTAATATTAATAAGAAACCTTTATTGTGTAAAGCACTATAGTTTTAAGTTGTTTGTTATAGCAGCTAGTGTTACTTACCCTGAGGAGAACACACAAATTAAGAATCAAAAGATGTTTCTAATTTGAGGTTTGCCACATTTGACCATCAGTTATGATAAGAAACTATTTCCAGAATTAGTACACTGGAGACAGTAAAACTAACCACTTCATAGGATGAAAATGCTCTGCACATCAAAAAAAAAAAGAATCATGGGAAAACAATTCATATATATTTTTTAAAGAATTTTACAAACATTAATTTTGTAAAGGGAAACTTCTTTTAGTTTACTGATTTAGGTTCTATTTTCCCAAACATTCCTTCACTAACTTCTCTTCCTGTTCATTCTCTCAATATTTAACATTTACTTAATTAGTATATTCTCTGTGCCAAGCACTGTGCTGAACAAGAAAGACAATGCCTGGTTTCATAGGAAGTGAGTACAGAAAATAACAAGGAAACAATCAATCATGGTGTGAAAAGTGTGTCTGACAGAGAGGTGAAGTCTACAGAGTCTCATGGGTAAGATAGGAAAGCCTGCCCCATACTTGAGAAATTGGGGATGGTGTCTCAGAGGAAGTGACTTTAAGTTGTTATTGCAATGATTAGGATACATTTTATTAATGTTTATTTATTTATTTATTTAGAAAGAGGGAGGGGCAGAGAGAGAGAGAAGCCTAAGCAGGCTCTACACTGTCAGTGCAGAGTCCGATGTGGGGCTCAATCTCATGAGCAATGAGATCATGACCTGAGCTGAAATCAAGAGTCAGACGCTTAACCAAATGAGCCAAGCAGGTGCCCCAAGAATAAATTTTGAAGGTAAACTGGATGATGGGATTGCAGGGGCAGTGCTTTCTAGAATACAAGGCACTTTGATGGAATTGAAAGAATTAAGAGGGAGGGTAATGTACTAGCAGGAAAGGAGCAAGAGATATGGGATGGCTGTAAGAAAAAGATCAAGTTGTGAAGAACTCTAAAAGTTACAGAAGTGTTTGGTTTTTACTTAAAGGGAAATAGAAACTATTAAAAGGCTTAAAATGGATTAATATGATTACATTTTCTTTTTATAAAGAGTGATCAGGCCGAATTACAGATAACAATGTGAACGTGAGAATGGCATCACACTAAAGTATGCTGCTGCAATTCTCAAGGGGAAAAAAAGATGGAAATTCCAACTTGGGAGATTTCAGTGGAATCGGAGAAAAGTTGACAAACTAGGACGTTTTTTAAACTGGTATTATCAGGACACTGCTATTGTAAGTAGTTATATGTTTGAAACAAGAGGAAGAGACAGGCATTACTTCTAGTTTCTAGTTTGGGCATATTCTGAAACTCTAGGGATTTCTCTGCAACTATAGGAAAATCCTTTCTCAGTTGATTTTCTTTCTTCATTTTCCTCTTTCACTTTATTGTCTCTAAT
Source organism: Prionailurus bengalensis (assembly GCF_016509475.1). Lineage (NCBI taxonomy): Eukaryota > Metazoa > Chordata > Mammalia > Carnivora > Felidae > Prionailurus > Prionailurus bengalensis. Next base: position 121,091,960 of record NC_057343.1, on the reverse strand, counting down.
TGAGTTAATGGTATACTACCAACGCTACACTCAGCCATGGTCACAATCTGTCTCTATCTATCTATCTATCTATCTATCTATCTATCTATCTAAAATAGATCTTGATTATATATTTTTAACTAATATATATTAATATTTATATACCTATTGTATATATCTACCATATAAATATATATAATTTTCCCCTTGCCTTACTATTTTGTCGAGGGCTTCCAATGAAGTTTGGATAGTATTAGAAAAGTTTGGAAGTATTGGCAACCTTCCCTTTCACCATTAAGTATAATATTAATTTTTTTGAGTTGTCCTTTATCAGATCGAGGGAGTTCTTTCTGTTCCTAATTAGCTGAGATATTTTTCATAATAAAAGGACATTAAATTTTATCAAAAGCTTTTTCTCTGTTATACTCTTAACATGGTCAAATATACTGACTGACTTGTGCATGTTAAACCAACCTTGCATTCTTGGCGTAATTCTTCTTGGTCATGACATAATATTTTTGCATATAATGATGAATTTTATTTGCTAATATTTTGTCAATTATTTCTGCATCTATGCTTTTGAGGGATATTAAACTTTTTAAAATCTTCCCACCATAAAACAACTAGAAAAGTAGATTACATATATTAAATCACTGTTCTAAAAATTACCTATCAGGAATTCCTTCAAAGAAGGTAAATACATCAAATGAGCTCTTTAAGCACCCCAGTTTAACTTCTTAGAAACATTTTCTGACCCTTGTGTAGGGACAGGAATTCTAAGCAGAACAGAGATAAATTACTGAATTAAGGATAAAGAAGTAAAATTTCAGTGAGGCTGAGGCTTCAAAGAGGAGACAGATATCTGAGAGAAAAGCTGCATGTATCTGCATACTCCTGTATCTTTTACTAAACCTAAGTCAGCAAGTCTAAAGTCTAGCTAAAAAACTGATTTTTAGAAATACTCTGCATTCTTCTCTATTTAACAAAGTATTTGGCATAGTGGCAATTCAACCTTGAGTTGCAGCTACTTGACTCAAAATGATGACTGGAAAACTATAAAATGTACTCAACTTGCTCATTGTTTTCATATGCCCAACAACTTAATTTTCACCCTGATTGGTATTTTCCTTCATTCTGGAAGAAACAGAAGACTGGCCTCCAGAAACATCTTGTTTTAATGAGTGGGTAGATGAAATGATTAGGCATGGTATGGTCCCTTTCCATTTTTAATTTGCGTGATGATTGCTGGCAGAAGGCAAGCAATATGCAGCCTCCACCTCAGGTGTGCTAGCATATTGCAATTTAAATAAAGCTACTCTTACTCACCCAGAGGGAAAGCGATTGATCACAGTGTCTGATGATTTACTTCCAGAGTAAGCTACAATTCCCTGTCCCAAACACCAAGATCTATTTAGTAAAAAGAGGGTATCATTAAAACCAAGACACATATTATTCACAAATCGTGGTCTAAGGGAATGTAAATGACATAATTATTCTCCAACAGGTAAACAAATTCAGGGTCTTCTCTACATCCACCCTTATAAATAATTGTTCCAATTAGTGTTATCCAAACACTGTATGAAGCTAATTTAAAGCAATGCAAGTAAGATTATTTTTTATACTTAGTGAAATAAATCCAAGTCAGGCAAGGAAGGGGCTCATGGCAGAGGAACAGAGATGCAGATGGCAAATCAACTTGAAAATTACATAACCAAATAAGGGTGACAGGAATAAGAGTATAATCGAGAGGCAAGTCACACTACTTATTATTATTATTGTCATCAATACATTATATTGAGCAACAATGAACAATGACCCAAGATCACTAGTCAATTTGGTCTGGAATCAATACCAAGACGTGGGACTTCCCTGATTGTATAGAAAAATAATAATTATGAAGGAATAGCCACAGTGCGCTCCTCATATTGGCATTGTGTTTGTTTCATTTTCAAATGGCATTTGATGCCTAGTGTATTATTTTAGCTTTATACTGACACACTGTTTAAGAGCTTATGCTCTGAAGCCAGTCTGCTTTGAGTTCCAGTGCTGACTCTGAAATTTAACTTCAGTGAGTGTCAATTTTCTCAGCGCTAAAAAGCGTGGTCTCATTAGAGAACCTACTTCTTAGAGATGTTTAAGATGAAAATTAGTGAAGATGTGGACAGACTAAATCAACAGATAAAGTTTTTGGAGCTGGCTGGTGATGGAATTGGGATCTAAAACACACATTCACCTTCTAGAGCCTTCAGTGCAATCACCGTGCATACTGCCTCTACCCTTTCAGCAGGTAGAGCAATTTTCAGGGGTTTGGAGCAATTTAGCAAACTCACGCATGCAGGGCACTTCGTCCACTGTTTGGCAGGCAGCATTCGATGACTAGTGGTTAAGAAGAGAAGAGGGAGGAATTAGGAGAAAATGAGGTGGAAGAAAAAGGCCTCTATAATAAGATTCAGGCAGGGGGGTACACATTTTTAGTGTGAAGGCCAGATAGTAAATATTTTAGGCTTTGCCATATATACTTTCTATCTCAACTACTCAACTCACTGCCATTGTAGTTAGAAAGCAACCCCCTATAATACATAAATGGATGGGTTTGTTCTAATAAGATTTTATTTACAAAAACAGGTGTTGGGCTGTATTTGTCTCTTGGGCCATAGTTTAGCACCTGATTCAGAGAATGGAGATTTATATGCAGTTTTGGGTTTTTTTTTTTTTTTTGAGATACAATTGACAAATATTGAAAGCCGTTTTTTTGTTTGTTTATTTTTAAATAAAGTCCACTATTCTTTTCACTCTATTCCAGCTGCCTCCCTCTTGCCTACTGTATCCTTGGGAACAATGAGACTATATGACTGCTAGGCTATTTCCAGAAATGATGTTTTAAGATTATAAGGTACAGTCCCAGTACATTATGTGAAGGTGATTTAATTACTGTCAAACAGGAAAACAAGTAAAGCAATTAAATGTTAATTCTAGGCATGGTGGACATGGCTTAGACCATGGTGAAAAATATGCCTAGGAACCCACATTCTCTGTTCAGACAAGAATTATGTATTTGTTCGAGGGGAGAATACATATATTCACCTGAAACCCTTCACATTTTTCAGTCATTGGCTGCCAGGTGATGTTTGTAGTAGGGTAAACAGATGTCCTTCCGTGCCTGTGAAAGTCCCACAATATGCCGATTGTTTCAATCCAATTATTATTACCATCCTTTTTTGCTCTTCTAAAACGGTTCCAGTTTGGATGAAAAATTACGTGGTCAGCCTTTAATAGGAGATAGATGCCAATTCTATAGATTTCTACCAGCTTTGGAAGCTACACTATCTTCCCCCTGCCTACCAAGGGATGGGAAACAGTTCTCATCTACTTATTACTTCTGTTTTAGCAAATATTTATTGAGTACCTAAATATGCCACATACTGTGAAAGCCACTGAAGAGAAAATGCTCTCTCGGAAGACACCATTTGATTTGGAGACAGATGGTCTGTGAAGGTTTATGTGAACTCATTCTCTGTCTGAAAGCTTTAAATTCCATAGGCACAGCCTGTCTTTCTGTACGTTCCCTTCATTGTTATGTATCCCACATGAACCAAAGCTTCTTGAGAGCAGTGGCTGGGCACACACTTTTATCCCCATCACCAGTCTCTAGTCATGCTTGCTGTATTCGAAGTGAGCACTTGTGGAATGAATAACTTAGCACTAGTCAAAGGTTTCCTCATTAAGCACTAAGATTTTGTGTGTGTGTGTGTGTGTGTGTGTGGCCACAATGTGCAGAAAGGGAAAGGAATTATTACACAGAATTTATAAGGTTTGTATGAGTAGCTCCAAATACATACCTGCATACTTTATACCTACTATTTACTGAGAGTTTACTATATGCCAGGCCCTAAACTGAACTTTTATATATGGCATAGCACTTAATCCTTACAATCACTCTATGAGGTAGGGGCAATTATTTTCCCTATTTTGTGGATAATAAAGCTACAGCTCAAAGAACTTAGGAAATTTACATAAGGTAGCATAGCTCTCAAGTGATGGAAACAGGACTCCACCCTACATTTGAGTCCCACAAACACTGAAATACTATGAAAGCTGGTAGGCATAGTACCACTTAAATACATCAAAACTCAGTGACAGCCTTGACTAAACTGCCTGATTTAATACTACTAGTATCAATGCTATAAATACTGCATGGACCATCCTTGTATTAAAAACATTAATTTGTGGTTTATCTGAAATTTACATGCAACTGAGGTATGCTATATTTGTATGTGCTAAATTTGGCAACATTACCTGCTACGCATGCTATGTAGGATATTTGTACTGGGAAAACAGGACGATACCCTAATGCGGCTCCCATCTCAGTTGTTCTATACCCCATCCCTGATTTTATGGTTCTGGGCATACATAGAAAATAGAAAATATTCCTGGGGCAATTATGACAAAATTCAAGGAGGACAGTGTCTCCCATCCTAGCTCTAACGAATTGTCCCATCTCAGCCAAAAAGTGTAAGTACACAAGTGTCCCTTGAGCAGGCACCATCATACTGAGCGTGTTGCCCCACTGCACTAATTAATCCCTGAGGGTTACTCCTCTAGCTCTCTTCTCATGGTGATGAGATGTACCATAGAGCCCAGCTGTACAAGTGAACTACAATATAAATTACACCCGAGGCCACCAGCAGGTAGGGTGGGTACCAGCTGGGAGCCTGGTATATGCTGGCTCCTGTGAAATCTACGAAAAAAGGCCAAGACAAATTCCTCACTGAAGGATCCTGCCATCACTTTGCAGAGGACCTGCTAACACCTAGACATGATTAAAACAATTATGTACAAAACTCCAAAACTTCATAGGGAATATCTGTCAAGGTTTTAGCCCCCAGATTTCTAAGTCCAACTTCCTAAGTACCCCAAATTCTTCTTCAAAAATCACCCATCCCCCACTTTAAACAAGATTTGTTTAAAGCAATGATTGCCAAGCTTCCTACAGACTTGAGATAAATGATTTGTTCAAGGAAAGACTAAGACCCAATTGGAACCAATGAAATAAGAGATATTTCTTTCTGAAGAGAAACACATCTTATCTATCCTACAGAAACAACCATAAGAAACATTCCTTCTTCCTGTGAACTTAGTGGTTTGGGTGCTTGGGATGAAAGGTTCCATTTTGCTGCCCCAAGGAGAGAGAGGTTAGAAGCTCCAGAGGCCATAATGGTGAGGTTTGAGAACAAGGCTGATGCTGCATAAGCATATAACAAAGATTTACCAAGTACCCAAGGTTTGGATGACAAAAATTGAACTTCTGTTTTTTTTTTAACATTTATTTATTTTTGAGAGACAGACACAGCATGAGTGGAGGAGGGGCAGAGAGAGAGGGAGACACAGAATGTGAAGCAGGCTCCAGTCTCTGAGCTGTCAGCACAGAGCCTGACACGGGGCTCAAACTCATGAACCACATGATCGTGAGCTGAGCTGAACTCGGATGCTTAACCGACTGAGCCACCCAGGGACTCCAACAAAATGTGAACTTCTGGATCAAGTTTCAGCTAAAGCTGAAAATCACGTTTTGTCACAGGCAACACAAAGACTTCTGACATCTGTCTTGTATCTGTTTATTTGTATTTAAATTTGTACCCATTCTAGGAAAAAATACATAAGGAGGTTTACTAAAATACACAGAATACAAAACTGAAACATAGATTAGGAAAGTGTGATTAAAAAGGAGGCAGGTGTGTGGGTGTGTATATGCGTGCCTGTGTGTGTGTGTGTGTGTGTGTGTGTGTGTGTATGTGTGTGTGTATGTAGGGAAAACATGTGGACATGAAACAGAGCCCAAGATGAGGCTCAAATAAAAATGCTCACTGTGAAGTCTTTACCCATGCTCTGCAAAGCCCTAAGAGTTCCTTGTAAGCCTCCTAGCATGTATTCAAAGGAAACAACCTGTTTATTCACCCAGTTCACAGTGTCTTCCAGTGAAATTCCAAGGAATTTCTCAAGAGAACTACAAGATAAAAAAATGTGCAAGTGCAAGTTTCTGGAAAGAAGAATGATCACTTTAGGGTGGAGCAGTGAAGGAAAGCACCCCTGCAGAAGGTCAGACCTGAGCACAGCCAGGAGGGAGGGGCTGAGATGTGGGTGGAGGGGGAGGGTTGAGCCCTTGGTTTAAGGAGAGAAGTTATGGTGAGATGGAATCTGAGATTACCTGAGCACCCAGGATCAAGATGGGGAGAAGCAGGCAAACAAAGAAACAAAACCCCTACTCTTAAGGGCAGATGTTATTTCAAGCTTATCAAGTGTGTATTTTAAAATACAGCCATGCCGGTAATTTTGGTTTGATAAAAAAATGGAAACAGCCTACAAATAAATCTTGACAAAAAATACAACTGAGAATAAACAAACTCCCCTGCAGAAAATAAACAACATATTGAGCTTAATTTTCCTGTTGTGTAAATTAGTCCTTAGGAGTAATTTAGGTAACTTTCACTCTGCAACCTAGGGAGCGAAGTCTTCAACAAAACAATTCTCATTTGCACCCTGTCAAGATTATATATTCAGAAGTTTCAGTATTATTTTCTCAGGCTGGTAGGATGGAGGGTGGAAAATGATAATAGCATTACTTTATGCTCATAAATAATAAACTCTTATGGTAAACATTCTAACTAGAGTGCTCTATTAACTGGTCCTTTCACATAATTAAATTATAATACTCACAAATTATGAATTATCAGTGGATAGCTTATAAAAGCCACCCACTGAATACTTGTGGTTTTCAATGATATTTTGACTTACTTACCATACTAGCTCTGTGACCCTGATGAAGTGAATTAAACTCCCTGACCCTTGGGTCCTTCGCTTGTAAATAGGTGCAATGATAACCACTTATCAAAGTGTATGTGGATTAAGTGAGAAAATACATAGCAAGGGCCTGTAAGAGTCACTATCATTTGAATGATTACTATGGGCCGAAATCCTAAGATCTTCCATGAATTAACTTCTCATTCAACCCTGATAGAGATTTTTTTCCTCTCTGTAGGTAAGTACACTCACACACAGAGGGGTTTTATCATCTTACTCCATATCATAATTAAAAAAAATATGACATGTATTACTTCTATATTTAAGGCACCACTTATTACCATTAGCATGCCAAAGTAATAAAACTTATTTTACTACTATTTCTAAGGAACCAGAAAGAAATTTACATTAAATGAAATTATTGGTCCTCAAAGAGCTCTTTGAGGTAGTTGAGGTCATATATTATTGTCTTTATTTTACAGACAGGCATAACGAAGTGACAGTAGTATATTAAACCGATGCTTTATTATGGGGGAGATTATCTTCATTATCTGTTTCAATGATTCTCAAACTTTAGTATTTTTAAGAATCACCTAGGGAACTTATTACAAATATAGACGTCTGGGCTTAATTCTCTGGGATTCTGTGCTAGGGGGATGTCCAGGTCCATTTCAACAGCACTATGGAAAATTCTGGTTTAAGTTGTCCACTAGCCATATTTTATGAACAACTGGCCTGGAGTCAGTAATGCGTTGAGGTTAGGGGCTACACATGCATGTAGAACAAAAGGACTAACTGGAAAGAAAAAAAAAAAAAGAAGAAAAATAAAGGAGTGGAGTGTCTACATAGCACTTGCCCCTGCAGCAACAATGCCAATTTTTCTAACAGGCATACATTATTCCCTGCTCTTGAACCGTGGCCCCTGGGTAGCAGCCGCCCATCCCTAAACTCCAGGGTGATCATGTGATATAAGACCAAGCCAATCAGCACACCAGATTTTTACTGTGTATGGTGACTGGACCTACTTTGGACATCTTGAATCAAACAGAGAAAAGCATAAGACCACCAAGTGTGCAATAAAAAGTGGTCTACCTTCTGCCGCAGTGCGAGTTTTATGGATGTTGGGGTACTGCAGGTACTTGCCGATTCTTGGGGGCTGAGCTTAATCAAGTCTTGATTAAGGGTGAGCTTTAAGCCAGCTATGCCTGAAAGATACAGTCTACCTCAAGACTTCTCAGTCTTGTGAACTAGTAAATTCACGTTTGGACTTGAGACAGTTTCACATGCAACCCATAGACATACAGAGGATTTCATCAAAACTTAGGGAGGAGAAAAAATGAGACTCAGAATCGAGAAACTTGCCCAAGATCATCCAGCTTGTAAATGGCAGAGAAGAGATTCAAGGCTTGGCTGTCAGATTCCAAGGATGGAGATCTTAGTCACTGTGGTATATCATGTCTGAAATTTTTGGTTGTATTGAGGTACTGTATGTAATTAGGCTTGCTCACAAAAGAAAATGCCTTGTAGAATTTACTTTTTCTGGGCTTAAACTGCAACTTGACTCCTTTATTGGGTGCAGGTGGATTTATACCACATTCAACCCACATTTCAGTTACTCTGGTTGGCACATCACCATTCATCCCTGTTTCTTCCTGTTTTCTAGTGGTTTAACTTGTTTGTGAGGAACCTGCAGGGTAGAGAGGATACAAAGGAAAGGTAGGTAGTGGGGGAAAGGGGAATGCCACATCCACACATTTTAAACGACATCTTTCTTCCAGTTTCTATCTGCTCATTGGATTGATGTTCTTCTCCTTTTGTTCAATTCATTTATCATCGCCAGCCTAATACATGGCTTTACATCCAAGGCTCCATTTGACTAGACAGCACATTTGGAAGCCAACAGATCTCATGGTTTGAGCAAGCTGCTTTGATACAGATGGACATGGTTTGCTGACGCTATGGATGCAAAATCCAACACCTGTTTGTAATAATGCTTGCTACCTCTTGTAACAGAACTGTTTGTTGCTGCAATCTGACAGTTTTAGTCTGCACTTAGGTTGTTAAAACAGGAACTTTACCCCCAAAAAACGTGGGCACTATTTTGGACTATTCAGAATTCTTGATGTCATCTTCAAATATGACACAATCTTAGAATATCAATGTTAAAATGTTTAAGATCACAAAAGTGATGATGTTGATTAAAAAAATCAGTTAAATATTAGCGTTTCCCTGTGTATTTTTCATGTGTTTTCTCATTCATGACAGACCATGAGGAAAAATGTTATTGTTGATCCCATTTGATGGTTCAGGAAATAGAGGCTCACAGTGGTGCAGTGACTTCCCAATACTCATGGAGCTAATGAGTTGTGGAGCTTGGATCAAATCCATGTTTATTTGACTCTTAAATTTTTAATCGTTATATTTCATCTTTAGTCCAGTGCTTTTCAAAGTTTAGTGCATGTCAGAATCACCTGGAAGGCCTGTTAAAATATAAATTACTGGGCGCCACCCAGAGTTTCGGATTCAGTAGATATGGAATGTGCCATGATAATTTGCATTTCAAACAACCTCCCAGGTGGTGATGAGGTTGTTTATCTGATGACTATACCTTGAGAACTACTGATCTAGTCCAATTGCTTCACTTCATTATTGTGAAACAAACTTAGTAAAGGATAGAATCTACTCAATATGACAACACGTATTAATGGCCAAGTGAACATTTGAATCTAGGTCTTTTGGTGCTCATTTTTGTAATATTTGCCTAAAGTTGCAAATAATAATTCCTCTGACATGTCCTGATTCATTAAGATTACAGGTATTAATGAATTCGTGTATATTAACAAACTTTCTGAGTTTTAAATTCCTGTGAAATTGGAGTGATCAATTCTTACTTTGCAGCTATGTCATAAAGATCAAATACAAATAAGAATTTCCCAAACTGAAATATAAGCTTGATGAAGTCAGGTACTGTGCTTATCATTGTTCCCTTCTGCATACCTATATCCAGCAATGAATGCATAAGTGAATAAAAATAAATACCTGATACACCATCAGAACTCACAGATGGTGCTTTATTGCTATTTTAATACAATCACTACCAAATTAGAAAGAATTGGAAAATTTGAACAGATCTATTACTAGTAACAAAACTGAATTGGTAATAAACACTCTCAACCAACAAAAGTCCAGGAAAAAATGGCTTTACTGGTGAATTGCACCAAATGTTTAAAAAGGAGTTAATAACCTATTTCTCTCAAACTATTCCAAAAAACAGAAAGGGAAGGAAAACTTTTAAATTCATTCTCTGACATCAGCACTACCCTGACACTGAAAACATACTACAAACAAGAAGAAAGAAAGAAAGAAAGAAAGAAAGAAAGAAAGAAAGAAAAGAAGAAAGAAAGAAAGAAAGAAAGAAAAGAGAAAAAACTATAAACCAATATCCCTGATGAACATAGATGCAAAAATACTCAACAAAATATTATCAGGGGCACTTGGGTGACTCTATCAGTTAAGTGTCCAACTTTGGTTCAGGTCATGATCTCATGGTTTTGAGTTTGAGTCCCATGTGGGGATCTGTGCTAACAGCTTGGAGCCTGTAGCTTACTTCAGATTCTGTGCCTCCCTCTCTCTCTCTGCCCCTCCCCTACTCACATTCTGTCTCTCTCTCAAAAATAAATAAACATCAAAAAAATGTTTTTTAATTGTCAAGCAAATTCAACAATATATTAAAAGGATAATTCACCATGATCAAGTGGGATTTATTCTAGGAATGAAAGGGTGGTTCAATATTCACAACTCAATCAACATGACACATTGTGTTAAAAATAGGATGAAAACCATATGATCATCTCAGTAGAAACAGAAAAATCATTTGGTAAAGAATAATATCCATTCATGATAAAAGTTCTCAACAAAGTGGTTTAGAGGAATCATATCTCAATAGAATAAAGTCCGTATATGAAAAACCCACAGCTAACAAGCTACTTAGTGGTGAAAAACTTGAGAGCTTTTGCCCTCACATGAGGAACAAGACAAGGATGTCCATTCTCATCACTTTTATTTAACATAGTACTGGACATCCTAGTCAGAGTGATCAGAAAAAAAAAATAAAATAAAAGGCATCCAAATGATTAAAAAAAAAGAAGTTAAACTGTCACCATTTGCAGATGATATGATACTGTATGTGGAAAACCATAAAGATTGTACAAAAAAACTGGTGGAACTGATAAATGAATTTAGTAGTTTCAGAATATAAAATGAATATACAGATATCTGTCACATTTCTGTACACTAATAATGAAGTAGCAATAAGAGAAATTAAGAAAAAAAATCCCACTTACGATTGCAAGTAATTTTATTCTTTTTGAAAAAGAATAAAATACCTAGGAATAATTTTAACAAAGGAGGTGAAAGACCTGTACCCTGAAAATGATAAACCACTGATGAAAGAAATTCTTTTATCACTCTCAAAGACTGGAAAAAATAGTATTGTTAAAATGTTCATAACTATCCAAACCAATCACAAGATTCAGGGTAATCCCTATCTAATTACCAATACTATTTTTCATAGAACTAGAACAAATAATCCTAAATTTTTTATGGAACCACCAAGACTTCAAATAGCCAAAACAATCTTGAGAAAGAAGGACAAAGCTGGAGGTATCATAGTCGAGATTTCAAGATATATTATAAATATATTATTATCCAAACAATACGGTACAGTCATAAAAACAAACACATAGATCAATGGAATACAGAGTGCAGAAATAGACCCATACTTATGTGGTTAATTAATATACGACAAAGGGGGCAAGAATATATAAGAGGACAAAGAATATCTTTAAGAAATTGTGGTGGGAAAACTGAAAAACTACATGCAAGAGAGCAAACTGCGACCACTTTCCTGCATTATACGTAAAATAAACTCAAAATGGACTAAAGACCTAAATGTGAGTCTTGCAACCATAACACTCCCAAAAGGAAACAAAGGCAGTAATCTCCTGGACATCACCTTTAGCAGCATTTTTCTAGGTATGTGTGCACAGGCAAGGGAAACAAAAGCAAAAATAAGTGATTGAGGGGTGACTAGGTGGCTCAGTCGGCTCAGTGTCTGACTTTGGTCCAGGTCATGGTCTCACAGTTCATGGGTTTGAGCCTTGTGTTGGGTTCTGTGCTGACAGCTCAGAGTATGGAACCTGCTTTGGATTCTGTGTCTCCCTTTCTCTCTCTGCCCCTCTCCTGCTTGTGTCCTGTCTCTCTTTCTCTTTCTCTCTCTCTCTCTCTCTCTCTCTCTCTCTCTCTCAAAAATAAATAAAAGCATTAAAAAAAATTTTTTTTAAATGACTGGGACTACACAAAAATAGTAAGTTGTTGCAAAGGAATGGGAACCATCATCATCATCATCAACAATAACAACAACAACAACAACAACAAGGCAACCTACAGAATGGTAGAAGATATTTGCAAATCATGTATCTCTTAGGGGTTAACACCCAAAATATATAAACAACTTATATAACACCAAAAATGAAACAAAACAAAAACCCAATCTGATTAAAAAATGAGCAAAGGACACGAACAGACATTTTTCCAGGGGAGACACATATATGGCCAAGAGACAAATGACAAGATACTCAACATCACTTATCATCAGGGAAATGAAAATCAAACTATGATGAGATATCACTTCACACCAGTCAGAATGGCTAGGATTAAAAAGGTAAGAAATAGTAAGTGTTAGTGAGGATGTGGAGAAAAGGGAACTCTTTTATACACTGCTGGTGAGAATGAAAACTGGTGCAGTAATATGGAAAACAGTATAAAGTTTCCTCTAAATATTAAAAAGAGAATACCATATAACTCAGTAATTCCACTACTATTTACCCAGATAAAACAAAAACGCTATTTTGAAAAGATATGTGCATCTGTATGTTATTTGCAGCCTTATTTACAACAGCCAGGATATGCAACCAGCCCAAGTATCCATCCACAAATGAAAGGATACAGATGTGATAAAGAATGAAATCTTGCCATTTGTGACAAAATGGATAGACCTAGAGGGTATTATGTTAAGGGAAATAAGTCAGATAGAAACAGTTATATACCCTATGATTTCACTTACATGTGGATTCTAAAAAAACAAACAAACAGAAACAAAAGAACAAACAGATTCATAAATACAAAGAATAAGCTGGCGGTTGCCGGGGGGATATGGGGAGTGGTATGGGTAAAATATGTGGAAGAGATTAAGAGATACAAACTTTCAGTTACAAAATAAGTCACAAAAATGAAAAGTACAGCATAGGGAATGTAGTCAGCAATATTATAATAACATTGTATGATGACAGATGGTGACGACATGGTGGTGATCAATGAGTAATGTATAGAATTATCAAATCAATATGCCGTATACCTGAAAATAATACAGCATTGTGTGTCAATAATAAAGTAAAAAGAATGTCATCATCACCACCACCATCATCATCATCATTAATTTACAGAATTTACTGATTAATTTCCCCGTCCTATTTTCTCCTTTTCAGATTTTTATTTTACACCCTCTTTACCTGCCAAGCTCCATAATATTTTCTGGTAATAATGTTTCCATTTTATGGCTTCCGAAAAACATGCCAGATGTTAAGTTTTTTTCTGTTATTCTTTCAGCAAATTCACACTGCAGCCATTGATGTCCTGTTTTCAAATGGGGAACTCTAAATTACTGCAAACATTATGCCTTGGCTGCCTTTTAAATCTTTTCCAGCTGTCGGCTTTGAAGGGAGTATGGCCAAGTCATTTGGGACACACCTTAACCCTTTGGTTAACAGTTAAGACATCTACTCATACAGTGTTGGAAGTAGATTTCCCACTGCCCCATATAAGATTCTCTCTTGCCTCAGAGAACAGTCAGGCAAACAGGAAAGAGACTTCACTGAATTTATTTTGCAGTACATTCTTCAAGCCTAAGACGGTCTGGCACTAAATATCAATGCTACTTGGGGAAGGAAGCACCCATGTGCACTGATGTAAGATACAGCTTTGGGCAGTAGACAGTTTCTAGACGAAAACAGTGACAAAGGGAGAGAAATGGTCCACTAGCTGTAGACCTATGGTTCTCAATCCTGGTTGCATTGTGTATTCATTAGAGGAGAACATTTGAGAAATCATGGAGCATAGAAACACCTTTCACAATTATTTCAATCACACCCCTTGAGGGGTGGGTTCTAGGCATCTGCAGTTCTGAAGAGCTCTCTGGTTATGCAGTTCCTTTCAAGGACCAGGGCAGAATGTTTCAAAAGTTTTCATTACTCCTCAACATAATGAGAAAAGTAAAGTCAAAGTAGCAGAATTTTCATAATCCAAATTCAGTTGTTTAATAAATACTGTCATTATTCTGACAGCATTCATCCTCCTTTGCAATACTTGAGAAAATTTTTTAACCACCACTGACTAAATAAAATGCTACTACAACTCAGCTTGCAGCAGGCTATATAACCCAAGAAGAAGCAAGATTGTAATCAAAGCCTGTAATTTAGAACATCTGCCCTTCTGCCTTCAATCTGGGGCTCCCGTTTAAATCAGTGCTATTTTCTCAGCCATCAGGAGGGTGTCTCCTCTAGGCTCAGTTTCATGTGCTCTGGATCAAGGGTGTCTGTTTCTTTGTGGGGCTCCCCAACATTTCCTAACATGAATTTCATGTATGACCCCGTAGCCTATACCTTAAATCAGTTTGTCCTAGACATACACTCTTAATATTCTGAAAATCTATATGGTTACTTGTGTAAAATGCATTAATAGATATATAAAGAACAACTTAATTTTATTTATATAGATTATTTTCTTCCTGCCTTTTTGCTACAAAATAATCTTTTTTAAAAAAATGACAGCAATAATAATTGTAACTTCAACAAATTACACATTTATGTGATAAAATTAAAATGTTGGTAATGCTCTTTGGGGAAAACTCATTAATTTATTTTTAGTTGTACTGGTCTATGTAATCCAAAAGTCTGGTATGCCACATTTTGTGATAGAAAGTATCCAGAGCATGGTAACTCTCATTATTACAATTTTGCTGGTAATCAGTGATGACTATTTACTATTCAAACCAGCATTTTATAGAGGTTTTTACCTCTTTTCTTGGGACACCAGAAAATAAGAGACAAACAACCCATACATGACAAGTTTCCATTTCATACAACTCTGAGGACTCAAACCAGTTCCATCATAACTGAATTCAGTTATCAAATGGTAAGAAATAATTATGTGCTTTGTGAGAAGGACATTCTTGCCACAGCCTTGAATAGTTTCTTAAAATGCAATCTTTCCCTCTTCTGACTTCCTGCACACCTGATCAGTCTTTTTGACTGGCATTTATCACTTACTTGCTTGCTTGAGGTATATGTAATTATGTACAAGCAAATCGTTGGCATCGTTGTGAATTGAACATTTTCAGTTTCAACTCTTCATAAGTGACCCTGAAGGGTCCATCATCTGTATAATTTGTCATACTGTTGTGGTATGAATTTAAATCATGCTCACTTTGAGCCAGCATAAAAAAAGTGAATGCAATAGCCTGGACAAACGCCCAGAATCTCTCCTCAATGTGGCTCATTTACCGTTTGTATAAGATCAATTTTTTAAAAAAAATTTGTTGAAGCAACGAAGAATATTTCAGTGAAAACTGAAATAGTTGTTTGTAAAAAAAAGTTTGATAGAAATTAAGCTTACAAGAAACAAATAACAAAGATATCATTAAGTGCTTACTGTGTGCCTAGCGCCACAAAAATAGCTTTATATTGCCAATCTCATTAGATTCTCACAACCCCACATTTAAGTTAGATTATTAAATCCACTTAATGGAAGAGGAGAATAAAGGTTACAGGATTTGGTTTAAAGTGACAGAAGCAGAGCCAAGATATGAGAAATGATATGTCTAACTCGCAAACATGCACTTTTTCTCCCCTCTTCTCCCCTAGTAAAAAAAAAAAAAGTTACAATTGATATATAACATTATGTTAGTTTCAGGTGTACAACACAGTGATTTGATATTTGTATATTTTGTGAAATGGTCACCACACTAACATCTGTCACCATGGTTGACATTTTTTTCCTTACAATGAAAACTTACAATCTACTCTCTCAGCAACTTTCAAATGCACAACACAGTATCAAGAACTATAGCCACCCTGCCATACATTCCATCTCCATGGCTTATTTATAACTGGAAGTTGGCATTTTAACTCCCTTCATCCATTCCACTACCACTCTGGCCACTAGCAACCACCAATCCAGATCCATAAGCTTGCTTTTTTTGGTTACGATTTTATTTTTTTTCATTTAGGTGTATTTAACATAAACAGTATGTTAGTTTCAGGTGTAAAATGTAATCGTTCCACATTTGTACATATTCAGAGATAATCACCACAGGAAATCTAGTTAATATCCATCACCATACATAGTCACAGATGTGAGTGTGTGTGTGTGTGTGTGTGTGTGTGTGTGTGTGTGATGAGAACTTTCAGTGTGTACTTTTAAATTCCTATTCGTTTCCATTCTAATCAGCTTCTCATCACCCCACATGATTTTTTATATTCTTTTTATGCTGTAAGTTCTATTTGGCCATGAGTTTAACTTTATTCATGTATTCCTTGGAGCACATAAACCAAAACTTTTGCTGTAGCAGGATTTGTTGAATACAGATGGATGGGTGAATACAAGAATGAATAATGCATTTGCTAATTTCATTCACTTGCCTTCTCTTTACTTCATCAGCAAAAATTGAATGAGAATAAATACTCTTCCATGTGCATTTCTTCCATGTTCTCCAGTAATACAACAGAAGTTCTCAATGTTGAAAAAAGAGAAGATCCTTTGTATTTAAGGAGCTCCCAGGTCAAAGAGAATAATGAAACCTTTCCTTTACCAAAGACGTTAAACACTGTGAGTCTACCTCTATAGTTCATCCAATTGTGTTCCAATGTTATTTATGGATTTTCAAGGGAGGGCTGACTTTAAATTAGTAAGTACCAGGAGGGCCCTGTTTACTTTACTTAGAGTGTAAGTAAACATCTTATTCTTTCATGATAAACTAAAAGACCCTAAAATAACACATGTACATTCTATCTGTCTATCTATCTATCTATCTATCTATCTATCTATCTATCTATCTATCTACCTATCTATCACTAAGAACCTAGGGACCTAGGTTCCCTAAGAACCAAAGGAACTGATGGTGTTAAGTCCAAATCCCAAAGCCCAAGAACCAGGAGCACTAGTCTAAGGGCAGGAAAAGATAGATGCCTCTATTCAAGCAAGAGAAAGCAAAACTCACTCTTCCTCCCACTTTTTGTTCTATTCAGGTTTTCAGTGAATTGGATGATGCCCACCCACACTGGTGAGCATGACTTTCTTAATTTATTGATTGATTCAAATGCTGACCTCTTCCAGAGATACTGTCATACACACATGCAGGAGTAATGTTTTGCCAGCTATCAGGGCATTCCTTACCCAGTAGAGTTGACGTGTAAAATTAACAATCACAAACTTCATGTATTGCCATGAAACTAATTAGAGAGTTATTTGTTTTTAATTATAATAAATGACAAGAAGTAGAAGGACAGAGGGCTATGATGGTGCATAGCAGGCAGAGACAAACTATTGGGGAGGCCTGTGGGAAAGCTTCCCTTAGGAAATGGTATATGAACTGGAACAGAAAGAGAAGGCAAATATCTAAATTAGAAAATTAATTCAATATGTGTGTGGGTTGGGTTGTTTAAACAGGAAGAAGTGCCCAAAGTAGATGGAACAGCATTTATGAGGGTTTAAGCAGAAAGGATGGGAAGCACTTGAAGAACTGAAATGTGGGTAAATGTTGGTGATTGAAATCCTGAAGAAATCTGAAGATCCTCAGTTCAGTTAGTAGTGTTCTACCAATGTCAGTTTTCCGGTTTTGATGAAATACTATAATTATGGAGATATCATTAGAGGAACCCAGGGAAAAATTCATAGGAACTTTCTGTGCTATTTTTTTTCAACTTCCTGTGAGTCTAAATGATTTTAAAATAACAAGTTTTCTTAAAACAAGAGAACATTTGGAAAATGACCTCTGGATCCCAGCTTGCGATGGGGACCTCAAGTTTGTGGGCACCAATAAAACTATACATAGGTTGGGGCGCCTGGGTGGTGCAGTCGGTTAAGCGTCCGACTTCAGCCAGGTCACGATCTCGCGGTCCGTGAGTTCGAGCCCCGTGTCGGGCTCTGGGCTGATGGCTCAGAGCCTGGAGACTGTTTCTGATTCTGTGTCTCCCTCTCTCTCTGCCCCTCCCCCGTTCATGCTCTGTCTCTCTCTGTCCCCCCCCCCAAAAAAAAAAACGTTGAAAAACTATACATAGGTCATTATGTTCTTAAATGTATTCACTGTGTTCTTTTGATGTGTGAAGTGCTATAGTGCCTTAACTTACTGGTGGTGCTTCACATCTGACATACCTCCCTCAGGGATTCATGATAGTCATCTTTAAAGCAAACAGTGATCTGGACTCTGGACAGAACAAGATGGAAATTAGCCATCTACTTTTATATTTATCTTCAAATGTCAGCATTCTGCTCTGGAATATATGATCGGTAGGCACCTGTACTTCCACGAACTGAGGCTCAGGGAAAGTAAGTGAATATATTGTATGACACATAAGAAGAATGTGCTTATAGAAGGCCAAAGAACTACCACCTACAATATTGTGTAATAGTACAAGGACAGTCATGCTTACTTCTAGATATGATTTTGTATCAGCCTAGGGCTGGTTACAGAATGTAAGACAAGGAACCAGGGAACGATGGACATTAAGCCTCATAAATTTTTAGAGCTGAGCTAGGACGGACTTACTGTCAATAGCCCAATTGTCATTTCTCTGAAATAAATGTGGCACTGAGAATTCACATCTAATTATGTCATTCCTCTGCTCAAAATTCTGCAGCCGTTTCCTGTTGCTCACAGGATTAAACACAAATTCCTTTGGAAGATGTCCAGGTGCTCCATGATTCAGGCACTATCTGGTTTTCTAACCTCCCTGCTTTCTCTTACATTCCACTATCACCAAATTCTTGTACTGATCTTCGGAGACCCTGAGCTCCTTTATGCCTTTAAGCAACTGTGGGTTTTGTTTTTTCTTTTTTTAATTTCTGTGTCTTAAAACCTGCTGTGTCTGTGAAGCCTTCTTGTATCTTGCCCAAACATAGGGACACATTCCTTATATTCTCATCCATCCTATAAGCAGCTACATTACAGCCAATGCCATTTTGTATTATAATGTGATGCCTGTACACTAAGCTGCAAGCTCTTTGAAGACCCTATGCTTTATTTTTGGTGTCTTCACTCCCTAAAAGACTGCCCGACACAATGTAAAAAATGATGAATGAATGAAAACAAAATCTATTGAGTGATCCTTGCCTTTATTAAAAGAAAAAAAATGTTATAATGGTTTCCAATAAGAATCATCAATAGTAGTACAAAGGAATTTATGTCCTTGACTCTAAAACATCAATAAGATATCAGAATGCGGTTACTCCAAATTAACTTGCCTACCATCACACCTCATGCATGTTTTTTAGGGAAGCCACATGGTTAAAAAATATCTACTTCAAAAACAGAAAACATAATCAGAATTGTTAGGATAACTCTATGACATGAAATTATTTTTTTTAATTTTTTCAATTTGTTTATTTTTGAGAGAGAGACACAGAGTGCAAGCAGAGGACAGACAGGGAGAGGAAGACACAGAGTCCAAAGCAGGCTCCAGGCTCTGAGCTGTCAGCACAGAGCCCAATGTGGGGCTCAAACTCACAAACGTAAGATCATGACCTGAGCTGAAGTCACACACTTAAATGACTGAACCACCCAAGTGCCTCCCGAAATTATTTTTTTAAAAAGAGCTAATTCCTCTTTACTTAGCTCCCCTACCATGGGGCTACAGGTTTTTTTTTTTAATTTTATTTTATGAAGTTATTTTTGATGATAAGAGTTTTTTTTCAATTACCTTCTGAAGGCTTTTGATGAGAGGACAATGATTTTAGGGAAAAAAATGCCAATGCTTATTATCCTTTTAGGGAAACTCTTGGGTAAATTTATTTTCTTTCTCAGGTCAAAACTGCAGTATATTCCAATTCTAGAAAGGACTTAATAAGAATATACGAAAGTGGGATGTAAAAAGAAGTTAGAACTCTATATGATCTGAGACTGGAAAAATATCCCAGTAGAGCAAAATATTTATTTATTTGAAAATATCCCCAAATAAATGTTTTCCAAATATTGCACAGTGTTTCAAAATATTCCTCAGAAAACAAAGTAAAATAGAGATTAAAGAAGTCAAAATCTGAACACTGATAACAGCTGAACAATGATAACAGTGAAGAGCCAAATTGAATTCACTGATTTAAACATTTATGATCTAAGACAGGATTCAAATGGATATTTTTTGAAATTTCGAGTCCAATTTTTAAATAGACATTTGTGCCAACTGCATAGCAGATGCTTTATTAACCACTGGAATACTGTGGTCTAAACATGGACCTGCCTTTGAGAGGTTCACAGTCTAGGGGCTCCTGGGTGGCTCAGTGGGTTAGGTGTCTGAACTTGGCTCAGGTCATGATCTCGCGGTTTGTGAGTTCAAGTCCTGTGTTGGGCTCTGAGCTGACAGCTCAGAGCCTAAAGCCTGCTTCAGATTCTTGTGCGTGCGTGTGTGTGTGTGTGTGTGTGTCTGCCCCTCCCTTGCTCTCTCTCTCTCTCTCTCTCAAAAATAAAATAAATAAATCAATCAACATTAAAAAGAAAAGAGGCTCACAGTCTAGAAGGAAACAGAACATGCAGGGCATAAAGTCTGGAGAGAATTCCCATGGAATTCTGTGCACTTGGATGTGGGTGTCATAACATTAAATTGCCAGCTGTGTGGCTTGGTCTAATTCATTTCCCTGTGGAAGGCAAATAATAATAACAAATCACAAGGTTGTTGTGAAGACTATATATGGAAATTTCTGTAATGTGCTTGGGAACTCCTGGCTAGGGGTAAAAACACAAATATATATTTACCTGACAAGCTAAATAATCATTTTCCTAATGTATATTTGTGTAAGTACTAGGTTTAAAAGAAAAACTAAGAGCCTGTAGTAATCTAAGAAACTGTAAGACAACAACTCCTCAATTTCAAAGGTCGTTTTTTATTTATTTTTTAATTTATTTTTAATGTTTATTTATTTGTGAGAGAGAGACAGAGTGTGAGTGGGGGAAGAGCAGAGAGAAAGAGAAACACAGAATCCGAAGCAGGCTCCAGGATCTGAGATGTCAGCACAGAGCCCGACGCGGGCTCAAACTCATGAACCGCGAGATCATGACCTGAGCCTAAGTCGGACGCTCAACCAACTGAGCCACCCAGGCGCCCCTCAAAGATAGTTTTTTTAAAAACCGTCACTGAAACATTATAACTCCTTTTCTAAAAAAGAAAGAGTGAAAATTCTATATGGTCTCCATGAGAGGCAAATACAAAGAAAATGCTTTCAGTTCAATTTCTGGAAAACTCCTCATTCATCAGAACTATCTATCTAAAATGGACTGAGCTGCTTCATGAGTTAATATAGTCTCTGCCATGAAATTTATTAAACACCATGAAGAACAACTGTAGAGATTAAGGTAAGTAATAATTTAGGAATAATTAGTAATAAACAATTGATCCAACCAGATGCTATGAAAAGCCTCCAACACTAAATCTGTGGCCTGACTCTCCATTTATTTTGCCACAGAGAGGAGGCCATAATCAAGTTTTGGCTGTCATTTTGTCAATCAAATTGACTGTTCTAGTTGGTTATGAGCTAATTTTAGAGAAACTTACTAACCAGGCTGTGAAACAATTGATTTTTCAATGACAGACCATCATTTTGCTTTCCTGATCCCCCAAAATAAAATCAACATAGTAAAAATAATTACAAATCATTGATCAAAAGCTGTGCACTATTATTCCAAACTGAGCTTTCTTTTTACTTGGATTTGTCCTTGAAGCTCTAAAAACAATGTGCTTTCTTCTATTACCAACTATATTCATCGGCACCTATTTTATATTTTTGCCAAAATAAAACAATTGGTTGCAGGGATCATCACTGATTATGCCTAAAGGTAGACACTGAAAGCTATCATTCTGCTCTAAAGATGATGGAGTCTGGTATCAGAAGGACCAAGACCTGAGCACTAGCTTTATCCAGCATGGTCTTGGGGAAAGGCAAGCTATCACCCAGCTTCCTAACTGCAAATATAGGACTAATAAACAGTACACAGGACACTTATGGGGTAAAAAGAGATAATGTTTTATCATGCTTAAAATGGAATTTAACATCTTTAATATTAAGTAATAAAAATAATATATGTCTTTTCATATCTTGGTGACTTCCACCATGTATTGACCCTATACCCTATAGAGCAGACTGGAGAAGTCAGAACTGGAATAAATTATAAAGTTACCTAGTTTAAGCCTCTCATTTAAAGAGAAGAAAACTGAGGCTTCAGATTGCACAGCTCAATAAGGGAAGAGCTAAATGAAGGAGGAAGATGCATATCTCCTACTTCCCAGCCCATGCTCTTTCTACAACACATGCCATTTTTGAAAATGTGATGAATTTGAAAGAGATATTTCTCTCGTTTAAAAAAAAATGAAGTGCAGTACAGCATAAGGGATTGCAAAGAACATGAACGTTGAAATAAAATCATTCTGGATTTCACTCTCAGGTGTGCCACTTATTGGATGGGAGCCCTGAGCAAATCACAACCTTTCTGACTCTTCATTTTCTCACCTAAATTTGTGGGTGTACCTCATGGAAATACTGTAAAAATGTCAAATAAGGAATATAAAATCCTTCAAAGAGCATTTGCCACATTAGGAATCCTTACTACATATTAGCTAATAATAATAAAAAATCATAGTAACGGGTTTGGGTATCACAAAAGACTCAAGGAGGACAGAGAAACAGGAATTCTTCTCGGTTCTTCCCAAGATCAGTCAACATCACAGTCACTCTAGGAACAGGAGTTAGCTTCTAAAGTAGGAAAACACTAACGTGTCGTATCTTCCTTCTCCAATAGTTAGTTACCGGAAAAAACCACAAACATTTTTCTTAACCTCTCCTTTCAGTTTCTCCAAGTTCTAGCTTCTTTTCCACTCCTAATAAATATTCTCCTCAGGGAGCACCCACAGAGTACCTGCAACATACTCAGCTTCTGGCCCAAATCTGTTTCTGAAGTGCATGAGCACCCCTGAGCACGATGCACCCAGGGCCGAGACATCCATCAAAATCTCTTTTCAGTGACTGTGGCTGCCTCCAAGGTCTGTTGGCTATTCTGGTGAATTAACTTACACCCACAACTAAACCCAACCCAGCCAAGTTCTTCAAGGAAATTAGGGATCCATGAGTTGAGCTCTCTAATCCCTACATACTGCAATGCTACATTCAACTAGACACAGTGTGCACAACATTACAGTATATTCCATCTGATTGCTTCTCCTTCAGCTGCTGTGCTATCCAGAATGCTCTCACCTGGGCTTTTAGTTCGTGTGGCTATTTCCTTGTTGGCTAAGTATTTCTTCTGGATGAGTGTGCTGTAGAGGGATTTCTTTGTAGAAAAAACTGTCTTGAGTTTTCTGATGCATATAGAGAGAATTTTCTCTAAGGATTTTTTTAATGCCCCCAAAAGGAAGTTAAAACTTTTAGCTCAGAAATTAAAAAACAAAAAGCGAATTCATTTGTATTATGCACATAACACTGTGCTTTCCAGAAATACTTACAGTGATTTCAGAAAGTCCCTTAACTTTGGTAGCTACTTTCTGCTACTTTGTCTTTCACCCTTCTCTCATGTCTGAATTCTCTAATTTCACACTTTTTTGTTTCCTCTTGATATAGGCTGAAATATATAGATACTTTAAGTATAAGGCTTTGGTTAAGAGTTCTGTTTTGTAGTCACATACACTTGGTTTGAAATCCAGCTCCTCCCTTTATTTTGTGAGCTTGTGCAAAATGCTTAGGCTTGTCTCAGTTTTCTCACTTGTGAAATGGTACTATAACAGTACTTACTTAAAAGGTTGTGAGGAGTAAATTCTGTCTGTAAAATACATATACAAAGACTTTATACAATTCTCTTCATGGAGTATGTTCCATATATACTTTTTTAAAAGACTGCAAAACTTAGCCTACTGGGGATGACATCTGGTAAAACTCTAGCAATCAGAGCAGTAAGAACTTTTGGATTTAGGTTTGTTAATCATCAGTAACACTTGAACTAGCACTTGACATATGTTATCTCAGTTTTCACAACTCTAAAACTTAAGATATTATATTCTTTACACTAATGAGGTAATTGAGGCAACAGCCCAAGATCACTCATCTGAATAGGCATGTAGGGGAGATTCAAACTAGGTTGTGTTAAAGTCTGTGTTCGAAATCATTGTCCTTCATTACTTTCTTAGTTTGAAAATTTAGAAAATTTGTCAAACTGGTAGCCCAAAGATGTATTTTCATTGGTCTAGTAAGGATTTTTTTTTAAATGATGTCTCATTAAAACCTTAGGACAAAATCAAACACCTTCCATCTTCATGTTACACTCCTATTTGGAAACAATTGTCTAAAACTCAGACTCATCGTCTTTTTCAACTAGACATGCATCTCTACTTCTTATCACCTCCTATGCTTCATGCATTTCTATCATCTGCTTGTCTTCCATTGTGTGTAACTTCCTGCTCACTTGGGAAGAGGTAAGGTATGCAATGTCGATTAATTTCTTAGTGTAGCAGAACAATTTTAACCTTATGTACATTGAATAAACATCAGACTAGGCACATTATGGCCATTATCTGCCTTTCGATAAAAGGAGATGTGAATTAATATTTCATTTATTGATTAAATGTTCATTTACTACCCTATCCAATCAGTGATGATATGTTTTAAATCTGATTCACACAGAAATATTTTAAATGCATTGCCTTGGAGGAACAGAAAATGCAGAGTAGGAGGATCCAAAGTTCTCCTTGTCACATGAACAACCAAGGTGGCAGCTACATCTATACAACTAACTCTGAAAATGACCTGAACTGGCCTTCCATGGTTAGTCACAGATAGAAGGCCACATCAAAATGGGTAGGACAGGGAGAGACACGTGGAACTAAATCCTTGGTGCAACTAATCACAAAAAGGAGGGATGTCACAAGCACAAAGGAGGAAGGGAATGAGACCTCACAATGGCCACCTCCAGCCCTGAGAAACCACAATGCGAAGAGTTCCCTTAACATTTGGCTTTGAAAAACAATGGGGCTTAATTCTGGGAGTTTAAAAATCAGTGGGCTTAATTTCAGGAGAGCCAGAGGGTGACATGAAACCAACACTTCACACTTAAAAGTGTAAAGTTATTTAGTCAGCCTACTAAATAACTCAGCCCAATGCACAGGACAAAAGCAATAGTTTGGAAAGCATCTGCAGTGTCTGCGAAATAGGTTTATTAACTAATCTTAGGATGTGTGCTGGAGAGGCAAGTTCTACATATTTCTCCAGGAACAAAAGTGCTGTGGGTGCCATTTCTTTTCCCCTTCCCCAACCTGGATAGCTGGATGCTGGAGGGAGTCAGCACTGACACTCTCCATCTGTTTCTCATTATCAGGAGGTATTATAGTAAGACACCACGGGACCTTTCTACACAAGGCCAGTACCTTCAAGACCAAGAGGTTTAAGTGAACTACCTAATACACAAAAACAAGAGGATTGTTAGGCAAAATTAGGAGAAAGAGGAATATGTTCCCAAAGGAAAAAAAAAAGACAAAATTACATTAAAAGAGCTAAATCAAATGGAGATAAGCAACATACCTGAAAAAGAGTTCAAAGTGCTGCTCATACACACTAGATGTGAAAAAAAGAGTTGATGAACTCAACGAGAGCTTCAACAAAGAGAAAGAAAATATAACAAAGAACCAGTAAAAGCTGACAAATTAAATAATTTAAATTAAAAATACACTAAAAGGAGCTAATAGCAGATTAGATAATGCAGAAAATAGATCAGCAATCTGGATGACAGGGTATTTGAGAGCAAGCAAGCTGAGTATTTATCAGTCAAGCCATCAAAAGAATAGGTTAAGGGAACTCTATAACATCATTGAATATAATAACATTTGTATTAAAGGGATCCCAAAAGGAGAAGAGAGAAGGGGAGGAAAACTTATTTTAAGAAATAATAGTCCAGAAAGAACAGATAAACTGTAATCCTAGAGGTCCAAGAAACAAATTAATTAAAATGTAAAAATTAATGATAAAGGAAGAATTTTAAAAGCAGCAATAGCTGCTATGATAGCCCCTATAAGCCTTTCAGCTGATTTCTCAGCAGAAACTTTGCAGGTCAGAAGGAAATGGTATAATATTTTCAAAGTGCTGAAAGAGTAAAAAAAAAAAAAAAAAAGCAACCTAAAACCAAAAATACTCTACCTGCCAAGATTATCATTCAGAATTGAAGTAGAGATAAACAATTTTCAGACAAGGAATAAAAGAGTTCATCACCACTGAATGGGCATTATAAGAAATGGTAAAAGGAATTCTTTAAGTGGAAAGAAAAGGCTATAGAGGAAGAATATAATGAAAGGAAAAAATTTCACCATTAAAGGCAAAAATATAGAAAACATGGTACAAATATCAATTAAAAGCCAGTATGGAGGTTGAAACATAAAAGCAGTACAATGAATTATATTTACAAAAATTAGTCAAGGGACACGCAAAATAAATACATGGAATATATGACATCTTATACACAAAACATGGAGGGGGAAGTAATATTTAGTGATTATAAAATGTGTTCAAACTTAAGCAGCCATCAACTTAATACACATTGCTACACACATAGGATGTTATACATGAACCCAACAGTAACCAAAAATCAAAAGCCAGTACTAAATACACCAAAAAAATCAAGACAAAACAAGCATAACACTAAACAAAGCCACCAAACCATAAGGGAAGAAAATAAGAGAACAAAGAAACATAAAGAACTACAAAAACAACTAGAAAACAATGAACAAAATGGTAACAAGTACATACCTACTAATAATTACTTTAAATGTAAATCGACTAAATGCTCCAGTCAAAAAGACATAGGGTGAATGAATGGATAAGAAAACAAGATCATTCTGTATGCTGCCTATTATAACAGATCACTTCACTTTAGACCTAAAAACACTTATCAACTGAAAGTGAAGGGATGAAAAAAGATATTCCATGCAAATGAAAGCAAAATAAAAACAAACAAAGCCAGAGTAGCAATGTTCATATCAGATAAAACAAAGCCTGTAACAAAAGACAAAGGAAGGCATTCCATGATGATAAAGCAATCAATCCAACAACATGATGTAACAATTGTAAACATTTATACACCCCTCTCTCTCTCTCTCAAAAATAAGTAAGCATTTAAAAACTGTATAAAACAAAGTAGGGGGCACATGGGTGGCTCAGTCAGTTAAACCTCTGATTTTGCTCAGCACATGATCTTCTGGTCTGTGGGTTCGAACCCCACATCAGGCTCTGTGCTGACAACTTAGGGCCAGGAGCCTGCTTCAGATTCTGTATCTCCCTCTCCCTCTCCCTCTCTCTCTCTGTCCATCCCCACCCGTACTCTGTCTGTCTGTCTGTCTCTCTCTCTCTCAAAAATAAACATTAAAAAAATGTAAAACATATTTTATACACCTAATACAGGAATACCTAAATACATAGAGCAATATTAACAAACATAAAGGAGATAGTGACAGTAATATAATACTAGGAGAAGATTTTAAAACTCTACCAACATCAATGGATAAATCATTCAGACAGAAAATCAACAAGGAAATACTGGCTTTGAATGACACGTGAGACCAGATGGACCTAACAAATACACATAGAACATTCATCCAAAAATAGAACACAAATTCTTTTCAACTACATGTGGAACATCCTCCAGGAAAGGTCACATGTTAGAACACAAAACAGGTCTCAATAAATTTAAGAAGATTAATATATCAAACATCATTTCCAACTTTGATGCAATTAAGCTAGAAATCAATTACATGAAAAAAAAATTGGGAAAAACACAAATACATGGAGTCTAAACACCAAGCTATTAAGCAACTAATGGGTTAACAAAGAAATCAAAGAAGAAATAAAAACATACATGCAGACAAATAAAAATGAAAAGACAGTGATCCCAAATCTTTGGGACACAGCAAAAGCAGTTTTAAGTGGGAAATTTGTAGTGATACAGACTTCCTTTAAAAAACTAGAAAAAATCTCAAACAATCTAATATTATATCTAAATAAAAGAAAGAGAAGAATAAAAAAAGCCCAAAACTAGCAGAAAGAAAAAATAATAAAAAAGAGTAGAGCAGAAATAAATGAATAGAAACTAAAAATGAAAAATAGAGAAGATCAATGAAATCTATACCTGCGTCTTTTAAAAGATAAATAAAAGTAATAAATCTTTAGTCTGACTCATCGAGAGAGAGAGAGGGAGAGAGAGAACTCAAGTAAATAAATAAAAAATGAAGAATAAATAACAACTGACATGAGAGAAATACAAAGGATTATAAGAAAATATTATGAAAAATTATATTCCAACAAATTTGACAATCCAGAAGAAATGGATAAATTCCTAGAAACATGCGATTTTCCAACAGTGAATGAGGAATAAATACAAAACTTGCAATTACTAGTAACAAAGTCGAACTAGTAATCAAACATCTGCCAACAAACCAAAGTCCAGGCTAGATACTTTCACAGATGAATTCTACCTAACATTTAAAGAAGACTTAATATCTATTGTCAAACTATTCAAAAAAAAAAAAAATAGAAGAGCAACAAAAACTTCCAAACTCATTAAAAAAGTCAACATATCCTGATAATAACAACAGAAAAAGACATGACAAGGACAGAAAAAACCAGCCCAGTATCTCTGGTGAACATAAATGAAAAGATCGTTAACAAAACATTAGCAAAGCAAACGCAACAATGCCTTAAAAAAATCATTCACCACCATCAAGTGGAATTTATATCTGGGATGTAAGGGTGGTTCAGTATTTGCAAATCGATTAATGTAATACATCACGTCAAGACAAAGGATAAAGACCACATAATTATCTCAAAGGCAGAAAAAGATATGAAAAAATGCAACATGTGTTCATGATAAAAACTCTGAAAAAAGCAGGTTTAAAGGTAACATATCACAATACAATAAAGTCCATATATGAAAAACCCACAGCTAACATCCTACTCAGTGGTGAAAAAATTGAGAACTTTTCCCCTTAGATGGGAGCAAGACAAAGATTACCACCCGTCACCTTTATTTTGCATGATACTGTAAATTCTAGCTGCAGCAACCAGACAAGAAAAATAAATAAAAGGAATCCAAATTGAAAAGGAAGAAGTTAAACTTTCACTATTTGTAGATTACATGATACTATAAATAGAAAACTCCAAAAACTCCACCAAAAAAAACTATTTGAACTGATAAATAAATTAAGTAAAGTTGCAGGATACAATATTAATATATAGAAATTTATTGCATTGGTATACACTAAAAACAAAGTAGCAGAAAGAGAAATTAGGAAAAAAATTTCATTCATAGTTGTACCAAAAATAATAAAGTATCTAGGAATAAATTTAAGGAGTTGAAAGACTTATAAAGTGTAAGACATTGATGAAAGAAATTGAACACAATACAACCAAATAGATACACCATGCTTATGGATTGAAAGAATTAATACTAATTCTTAAGTTAAAATGTCCATACTATCCAAATCAATAGATTCAATGCAGTATCTATCAAAATACCAATACTATTTTTCAGAGAACTAGAACAACGAGTCCTAAAATGTGTATGGAACCACAGGAGACCTCAAACAGACAAAGCAAACTTGAAAAAGGAAGAATAAAGCCGGAGGTATCAAATTCTCAGATTTCAAGATTACTACATCTGTAGTAATCAAAACAATATGGTACTCGCAGAGAATAGAAAAATACTAAGCAAGAGTTCCCATTCTGAGAAATAAGATGGAGAAATTTTGATGAGCCCCATCTTTTTATTAATCTCTCGGCCAGTCAGCACATCTTGGCTGCTCTACCTTCCAAACATATGCATAATTCAAAATATTCAGAAATTAGCCACTTTTATCACCTGTATCACCTCCATGCTGGTTCAGGCCATGATCACCTATCATCTGGATTATTGCAATATCTGTCTATTATTCTTGCCTCTGCTCTTGTATACTATCTATTCTATCGTCCCTTGGAAGCCCTTCAGGGGGTTATTATCTTACTCACAGGAAAAATTAAATGTCTTGTTATGACCTGTCAAGGCCAACATCGTGGCCCTCTGCCTCTCCTTACCTCTCTCATTTCATCCTCCACTACTTTTCTATTCATTTTCCCTCTCCAGCTACTCTGGCTCCCAAGCTATTCCCATGCACTGAGAATATCTGGTATTTCCTTTGCCTTGAACACCCTTCCCTACACTATCTACATGGTTTCCCTCTCACTTTCAGGTTTTTACTCAAAAAACACCTTGTTTGAGAAGATTTCCTTAACTAGTCTTCTAAAATATCCACCTCCTCATCCCCCAGCAGTTCATACTTAACTTTCTTCCTTTGGTTTTCTCCTAAACTCTTGTCACTATTTAACAAATGCGGTAGTTTACTTTGTTCTCTTATTTATTATCCATGCCCTTCATTGAGCTCCACAAAGACAGGCCTATTTGTATTTTTGTTTACTGCTGTGCCTTAGCCTTTAGAATAGCACCTGACACAGAGCAGGCCTTCCTGAAATACTTGTCAAATGAATGACTGAATGATCAAATGAGATAATACATGCCAAGCCCTCAGAGGGGTGCATGACACTGATTGACATATGTTTCTTGATTTAGACAGAATGGACAACAGGGGAAGAACAACTCCTTCTCTTTACTCCCTATCTCCAAAACTCCAAGGCTCCAAGATATCTTAAAAGTGTGCTGTCTGAACCACAATGTAGCTAACCCCTAATCTGCTCAACTTTCTTTCTCAAGTCTGCTTTGGAAAGGCATGTCATTCACAGTATCATGGGAGATCTTTTGTCCAAAGCCAAGTGCTTAATAGCTCATTTTTCCTCCCACTGTGAAATGAAAACCAAAATAAATCAAAGTAGAAACCTAACAGTCCAGAACAGCCTTAGACTAAAAGTGTAAATAAATGTGCTCAGTGATAAAAGGGAAAAAAAGTTCAGATACAGAAACATATTTCATTTCCTGGTTCCTAGGGATTTTGTGTAAGCAAAACCAAAGCAAGTTTTACACAAAACTTACTTTAGGATGCTCCTTTATTACTCATAACTGCCAGAAAGTAAAATAAGCATTTACCAAACTTTGTAAACCCTGAAGAACCAACTGCCTATTTATGTGTTTTCATCCAATAACTTGTCAGACAAAAAAAAAAGTCAAGACATCGGCAGTGAACAAGTAAAATTTAGACACAAAGCAATTTAGCCTAGAATGCTTTCTGAATTTTTCTGTGTGGAGGGGAACCAGAGACCAGGGAATGAACAAGGCCACATCTTTAATAGGTGTAACGGAGGTTGAATGAGTTAACAAAAGCTCACTTGTGCTACTGTACAAATACCATTTGCTTTCTCACATGCATCAGAAAAGGTTTGTACAAATGGGTACTTTTTATCCAGGACAACTTTTATCGGTTGTGAGAAGATACAGGTCAGGAAAATCCAAATCCACAAAGCATTCTGGGCCCTTCTGGTGGTGCTCACAAGCTCTCTGGCAGTTACCTAAATCTGCAGCCAAGGGTCAATTGTCATCACGCCTTAAGAGACAGAGGACTCTTAATCCTACCTTCTCAACCAGTTTTCATAAGCCCAACGACCCTAAATGGACATTCAGTATGCATGCCCCTGGGTGAAGACGCTTTTGATGGGAGAATTTTTCTTTGCCTTTGGCACTACCATTTGTAACCTTTGATTCCAGAAAGTTGCGGGACCATTACAATGAATGCAGTTGTCCGTCTGAAAGTTGCATCTATGGCTGGTGCTGGCTGAGGAAAGAGAATTCTATATGCATGGACAGAGGCATGTTCCTCACCCTTCCCTTCTCCACTCCCAGCTCCAGGCTTGTCCCTCACCCTGTC
Source organism: Prionailurus bengalensis (assembly GCF_016509475.1). NCBI lineage: Eukaryota > Metazoa > Chordata > Mammalia > Carnivora > Felidae > Prionailurus > Prionailurus bengalensis. The sequence goes on along the minus strand of NC_057343.1, from coordinate 121,059,990 downwards.
CTCTCCTCTAAGAGTGGAGGCCCAGTGAGGTGCCTGGGTGGCTCAGTTGGTTAAGCGGCCGACTTCAGCTCAGGTCATGATATCTCTCTCAGTCCGTGAGTTTAAGCCCCGCGTCGGGCTCTGTGCTGACAGCTCAGAGCCTGGAGCCTGTTTCAGATTCTGTGTCTCCCTCTCTCTGACCCTCCCCTGCTCATGCTCTGTCTCTCTCTGTCTCAAAAATAAATAAACATTAAAAAAAAAATTTAAGAGTGGGGGCCCAGAAAGGCACACATTTTCAGCCACTTTATTGTACTTCCTTTTCCAGAAGGACAGGTCCAGTGTTGCAACTAAAGAGCACATTTTCCTTCTTAATCTCTTTCCCTCTCCTGCCCCTGACATTAATGCTTTGAAGCCATGTGAGGATCATTTGCTGGCTGAAAGGCCACAGCCAGAGGATGGCCTGGCAAATAACTCACTCTCACAGTCTCCCTGTTTATCATGGATATTCTATTCCAGCTGGATTTCCCTTTCCCCAGGAAACCGAGAGCTAAGTGATTTCTCTCCTTTTCTTCTTCCACTCCAGCATCTACATATGACATTGGCTACGATGTCCCCTAACACGTGTGTGCATGTGTGTGTGTGCGTGTGTGTGTGCCAGATCTTCAATCTCTAGCTGTGGACTACAGGACAAATCATGGGATAGGTAAGAGATTTGGTTCACATACTGGTCTGAAAATGAATTGTTTTTCTTGTGTTCCAGCTTTTCTATGTAAGCAGAGAAAGTATAATAGACCTCACTGGATCAAAAGATAACACAAGAAAAAATAGCTACTATTTACTCTGCTCTTATGAGTAGCCACTCTGAGTGCTTTGCCTCACATGCCATTTTGCTTTCACATCTGTCATTATAGTTATTATCATTTTATGCTAAGAATAAGAAAACTGAGTCTCAGGGACAAAGAGTGGCAGAGAGGAACTCTACACCCATTTCTGTTTGAATTCAGACTCATGGTCTAGAAACATGCTGTACTATAGGAGTTAGCAAACTTCCTTTGTAAACGGCTAAACATTTTAAGCTTTCAGGCCACACAAGATTTTTCTTCCATTGCCTTTTTAAAAATTTTTTAAGTTTGTTTTTTTGAGACAGAAAGTACATGAGCAGGAGAGGGGAGGTTGCAGAGAGAGAAAGGGGGAGAGAGAGAATCCCAAGAAGGCTCCGGGCTGTCAGCACAGAGCCCATCACAGGGCTCAATCCCATGAACTGTGAGATCATGACCTGAGCCGAAATCAAGAGTCGGACATTCAACCCTCTCTCTCTTTCTCTCTTTCTCTCTCGCAACTCTTTAAAAACATAGAAAACGTTCTTAGATTAGAGGCCATACAAAAACTAGCCACAGGCTGGATTTGTTCTGCAGTCCATAATTATACATTCAATTATACCAATTATACATTGGTACCTTGTGTAGATGTGAAGACCAGGGTGACATCTTTCATATCAATATACCCGTATTATCATGTCACCAAACTTTCAGTATTGCTTTTATGAAACCCAGTCACTGCCCATATGCTGTGTACATCTGATAAAACACATGAAGAATTCCAACAGGGAATTCTAAATTGTATATTCCCTGGTCTGGTTACTCCAGTGAACACTGATGGGCTTTAACTCCCAGTTTCCATCATCCTTTCTGCTCTGATTTACTCTTATTCTTTTGGAAAAAAGTTTCCTTATCTTTTGGTGTGGTCTTGATAGCTTCATGATTCAGGATGTTGTGTTTGACCACCTGCCCTTTACCTTCCAGGACTCTAAATTTTACATATCATGATACTATTTAATATTTGTGAGTGTGCACTGACATCAGTAAGTCCTAAGGGGTCTCCCTGTAACAACTTCGTAAACTAGATGCTATTATTATCCCAATCTTACAAATGAAACAAAAATTCCAAGGAGCTAGCAGTTAAATGGGGACACGGAATTCAAATTCTGATCTGTCTGCTGTGAGAGCACTCTCCAGCATTGGGTTCTGCCATTTCTTGGCATATATGAGCTCAAGAATAAAAACGCTCATTAGAGGTGATCCGCCCCAGCACCAGTTTCCTGATGAAATGGTTTATCTCTTTCTGCTACCTAGATCCATGGGCTAATGAGTTTTAAATTTTTCTTTGTCTTCATTTGCATTACTTAACCATAGGCTTCTATGTTCTAGTAAGTTGGCTTTTTGATTAAGATATCTGGAGTCACATTTTGTTTCTTGTTACCAATAAATCTTAAGAGTATTTCTTCATACTCTCCAAATGCATTTGACTTTTCCAGGATATTGCTCTTAATATCTGAACACATTTGTTTGCCCATTTTTAAGCTATTTTAAAGGCTACTTCAGACTGTGCTGATCTCTCCCCACAGGCTCTGTATATTATGGGGACTTCCACTGTGTTCCTGGTGTGCAAAGCCCTGCTATTCAGGGCAGGGTCAGAGCTCTGCTACACAATGCAAAAGGAGTCAATACTTCAGCTCTCTCCATGAATCCCTTCCTGGGCCAAAGGGATTGTTTTATTTCCCTAACTACAAAACCGTAAGTTTGTTTCAGCTTTGACCTCCTTACAAAGTCCCAGCAGAAGCCCGCATCTCATCATTCATGGACTTCTGTCAAGTATACTCTGACGTCCAAACTGGAATATTACAGTTCAAGTGGCCAACCTGACTAAGGAATGCAAATTTATTATATCTTCAGTGAAGAGATGTTGTTTCTCTTTCTAAATATTTATGGCTACAAAAATATATCTGTTAAAGACTATAGTGAACATCCAAGCACTCTTATTATTATATTTTTTAATGGTGTTTGTGTCTCTTCCTTTCAGATATCACCCTTCTCTATTCTATGTACTACTGATAAGGCTATCAATCCAGGGTTATACTTCCCAGAGGGATGGGCTTCTAACCCAGACTGGTCAATTATAGCACCCAATCCAAAATAGTTAGCAAAAAAGATTAAGTGCTCCAAGCAGGATCAATAAGTGCTCCTTTCATTTTATTATTTAGTATTTTAATGTTTATTTATTTATTTTGAGAGAGAGACAGAGAGCAAACATTTAGTGGGGGAGGAGAGAGACGGAGAGGGAGAGGAAGAGAGAGAGGGAGGGACGGAAGGGAGGGTGAGAGAGAATGAATCCCAAGCAGGGGCTCAATCTCAAAAACCATGAGATCATGACCTGAGCTGAAATCAAGAGTCAGAGGCTCCACCAACAAAGCCACCCAGGTGACCCTCTGTGCTCCTTTTAAAACATCTGATGCATTCACTGAGTAGATGAGGGACTCAGGGATGATGACATCTAAGAAAATAAATCTGGAGCAGATTCCAATGCCTCTGCAATGGTGAGGAGAGATCTAAAGAAGAGAATAAGCAGAAATGAACCTACAACTATATAGTCAAGTGATCTTCAGCAGAGCAGGAAAGAATATCCAGTGTAAAAAAGACAGTCTCATTAACAAATGGAGTTGGGAAAACTGGACACATGCAAAAGAATGAAACTAGACCACTTTCTTACACCATACACAGAAATAAATTCAAAATGGATAAAAAACCTAACTGTGAGACAGGAAACAATCAAAATCCTAGAGGACAACATAGGCAGTAACGTCTCTGACAACAGTCAAGCAAATTCTTACTACATATATCTCCTCAGGCAAGGAAAACAAAAGCAAAAATAAACTATTGGGACTTACTCAAAATAAAAAGCTCTGCAAAGCAAACAATCAAGAAAACTAAAAGGCAACCTACAGCAGAAGATATATGCAAATGACATATCTGATAAAGGGTTAGTATCTAAAATATATAAAGAATTGATCAAACTCAACCTCTCTCAAAAAATACAGTTACAAAATGGGCAGAAGACACGAATAGACATTTTTCCAAAGACATCAAGATGGCTAACAGACCCATGAAAAGAGGCTCAATATAACTTCCCATTAGGGAAATACAAATTAAAACTATGATGAGATTTCACTTCACACATGTCAGAATAGCTAAAATTAACAACACAAGAAACAATGGTTGTTGGTGAGAATGTGGAGAAAGGGGAACTGTCTTACACTGTTGGTGGGAATGCAAACTGGTGCGGCCATTCGGGCAAACAGTGTAGAGTTTCCTCAAAAAGTTAAAAATAGAACTACCCTATGATCCAGCACCAGCACTACTAGGTTTTTACCCAAAAGATACAAAAATACAGATTCAAAGGGAAACATGCACATCAATGTTTATAGCAGTATTATCAGCAATAGCCAAATTATGGAATATGGAAAGAGTCCCAATGTCCAGTGACTGATGAATGGAAATAGAAGATATTATATATATACCTAAATACACACACACACACACACACACACACACACACACTTTCTATCTCTCTCTCTCTCTCCCCCCACCCACACACACGAGGAGTATTACTCAGTCATCAAAAAGAATGAAATCTTGCCATGTGCAATGATGTGGATGCAGCTAGATGCCAAGTGAAATAGGTCGAAGAAAGAAAAATACCGTATGATTTCAGTCATGTGGGAGAAAAAAAAAAAAAGAAAGACAAACCAGGAAAAAGACTCAACTATAGAGAACAAACTGAAGGTTACTGGAGGGGAGGTGGGTGGAGGAAGGGTTAAATAGGCAATGGGGATTAAGGAGGCACTTGATGAGCAGTAGGTGTCCTAAGTGATAAATCACTAAATTCTTACCTGAAACTAATATTATTACACTGCATGATAACTAACTGGAATTTAAATAAAAATTTGAAGGAAAAAAAATAAGAGAATAACCTAAAGGGGAGAAGAGAGGAAGTGAAGGGGAGACTGATAGCATCATTTCAACCTCCATAATCCTACATTGCCTGAAGCCAGAATTACCACCTTAATTTCCCTTTTAGAACATCTGTTAGTTCACTCACCTCATGTCTTTATTGCTTTTTTTTTTTTGCATAAAGAATTATGAGTTGGGCTTTTGTCACGTGTAATTGATAAAGTCTTGGGTAATCTTTGTGGGCCTATTAATTAGAATATGCAGGATTTTCAAGCACGTTTTGAGTTCCCTTACAATACCAACAGTTTATAATCTTTCTCTATACACAGACACACACACACACACACACACACACACACACCATTTTTTCTACAATACCCCAAACATCTGAATGAAAATATAAAATCCCAATCATTTAGAAGTATGTTTCAAATATTTCTTTATTTTGAAGGGGGGGGGGGAGGGAGAGAGAGAGAGAGACAGAGACAGAGAGAGACAGAGAGAGAATTCCAAGCAGGCTCTGTGATGTAAGTGCAGAACTCTATGTGGAGCTTGAACCCATGAACTTTGAGATTATGACCTGAGCCAAAATCAAGAGTCAGATGTTTATCTGACTCGTCCACCCAGGAGCCCCCAAACTGTCTTTTTAATCCATATCAGAAAAGGCTTTAATATCTTCTTTTGCTTAGTTAGCCAATCTCTTTATCACTTACTTTCATCCAGACATTTGAGACATTTCTTCCATGATCAAAATCAGCTTTGGAGAATTAAATGGGGCCTTCCAATATTTTAATTAATTTTGGATAAGTACTCTAAGACTTAATAGCTTCCTAGAAGTCTATAGTAGACATTTTTTGGATGCTGTCTGCTATATTACCTCATCTGTTTTTCAATGTACCTACCTTTTACTAGGTAGGAACACGAAGATTACCACATACTACAGAAGAAATGAATGTTGTGAAAGATAGGTGGCCTGCCCCAATTTAATCAGCTATCAGGAGCCACAATGTAGATTCAAATCCAAATATTCTGGCTCTAAATCCAGTGATAGCTTCACTCAAAGAACTTACTGTTTGATCCATATGCAGGGGTTCTGGTTATATTTTATCATAAAAGTAGTTTAGTTGTACTAAAAATTTTGAAAATAACAGCATAACTGCCTACCTTTTATTTTTTTCAAACTTGAAGAGACATTGTTATGATGATTTCCTAAAGACCATGACCATGAAAGATGCATTTCTTGTTTGAACTTCAACTTAGAAAAAACGAAGTTTAAGTATTAATTCTTGGGAGTTGGGGAAAAAAAGAAAGTGTCTCTCTTTTGCAGCACATGGAGATTGGTACAGATCTTCCTTATTTATCTTCTAACATGACAGTTTAATTCTTCTCTGTATAACCCTGGTCAGTTGGGTTATTCATGCTGTTCTTTGTATCAGAAGCCACTTTGATTCACAGTCATGTCTCTATACTACAGCTGTTGTTAAAAAATATATGAATTAGCTCTGAAACTAAAAATACATTCTTCTCTGCCTGGTTAAATCAGTTGAACTCCAGCTCTGTGAGCAGCCTTGATCTAACTTTATCTTTTATTACTTATTAATATCTGTGTTCTGTGATCTTGAGTCACCCCCACTGCCCATGTGTCCATGTTATGCAGCAGAGTTTTGGGCCAGAGCTGAGCTCCCCATGTAGTCTGTGGCCTAACAGTAACATCAAAGTGAAAAGGAGGAAAATCTATCACAGGCTACATTCTCCTTAGGTGAACAGGATATAAAAATCTTCCTGCCAATTGTCATTTCTGGCCTTCTCCATGTTACACATTAAATAAATGTGTTTTAATGTCTCAAACCTTATGACCTCCTGTCACCTGCTATAGAAACACATGGTTTGGGGGAGTTTAGTTGGCCTTATATCAGGAAAATGTCATATTAATCTCCATGAGAAATGCTACCAAACTGACCCCTTTTCAAAAGACTCAGAATTAATGATCGATTATATGTAGTAACTTGCTATGCATTTATTATCTAAGGGGATTTGTCATACATCATAAAACCTTGAATATTTCCTTTTAAATTAGTTTACAATGGTATTTGAATTTGAATTATGAATATAAGATTCTTGCTTTAAGTTTCTTCCTAGGTTTCAGGGTAATGGAAAACTAAATATATTATAAGCATCTGGTGTGGGATCATATCAGGAAATGATAAGATTTCTAACCTCCCTACAATTATCATATCTAAACACTATACGGGACACCTGTGTGGCTCAGTTGGTTAAGTGTTCGACTTTGGTTCAGGTCATGATCTCATGGCTGGTGAGTTTGAGCCCTGCATCGGGCTCTGTGCTGACAGCTCAGAGTTTGGAGCCTGCTTCAGATTCTGTTTCCCTCTCTCTCTACTCCTCCCCCACTCATGCTCTGTCTCTCTCTCTCTCAAAAAATAAACATTAAAAAAATTTTAAAAACACATTTTTTCTTTGTTACATAAAGGTAGAGAGAAAAGTGTAAGAATGTGTACAGCAGCCAACCTATGTATTGTGCTAATCCAACATCCATTCAGTTTTCTTACAGTAAGAGCACCCACATTATAGTTTTGAGGATTACTACTTCTCCACTCTGGATCCATGTGGTTCAGTTCCAGCTGACTCTATCTCCTACTCCTAGAAGAGGAAAATGACCCAGGGGTGGCCTACCTGAGCACTGTGCCTTCCCAGGCTCCATGACTAGCTGTGGGGAAGACATGTGATCAAAGCAGGCCAATGCCATCCCAGGACTTCTTAGGGAAATTTAAGTGAAGCTCTCTTCCACTGGGTTACTTTGCAGGTAGAATGCAAAGCTGGAGATGATGCTATATAGTTTAACATGCCACGGGATGAGAATAAGCCATGAGAATAAGCCAATATAAAAGAAAGCAAAACTGAGATTAAGACATGGCATTGAGTAGCTAAGCCGGTTGAGTGTCCAAGTCTTGATTTTGGCTCCAGTCATGATCCCAGGGTTATGTGATCCAGCCCCACATGAAGCTCCACTGTGAGCAATGAGCCTGCTTGGGATTCTGTCTGTGCCCCTCTCCCCAGCTTGTTCTCTCCCTCAAAAAAAAAAAAAAAGGCATTGATTTTATCCCTTGATCTAGCCTTTCTAAAAGTTTCAAACTTTTCAATTATATAAACCAACATATCTCCCTCCTTTCCCCTCCCCCCTCTCTTCCTTCCTCCCTCTCACCCTCCCCTCTCAAGCCAATTTCATTTGGGTTTCTGTCGCACGCAATTGAAAATCTCCCAACTAATTTAATAGTTGAATAGAATTTTGACAAAAACGATCACTATAATAATACAGCAGCATTTTAAATAATCTTATGTTAATACATAATGGAGAAATATTTTTAAGAAAAAGTTAATAATGATAAAAGCTGATTTATGAAACAAAGCAATCTTTCTTGACGTAAGGGAAATTTTTAAGAATATACCAAACAATGGGCATTAAAATACAGGTTTTAATCAAGTAAATTTTTTTCCACAAACTGGCAGTTAAGAATTATTCACAAAATATATTCAGTGTTTCACCCTTACCCAATCAGTTTGTATATAGACACAGATTGACTGAACTGTGGGGAGGTTTTGCTGACTTTAGCATTCAGACACACAGGTGAGTCTTGGGTGTGTGCTGCCTGCCTAAGTAGCTGCAAGGCTAAATAACCAATTCTATTAAAGTTTTTCTGGAACCAAAATTCTAAACAGAATCTGAAAAAGTCCTAAAGCAGCATAAAACGAACGGAATAAAGAATAGAGGAAAGGTGCTCTGACTTGAACCTTTCTGATGGTATTAGAAGTGTAACAACAAGATGCCACTTCACACCTATTAGAATGGCGAAAATCCAAAATACTATTGGCCCTAAATGTCGGCAAAGATATGGAGCAGCAGCAACTCCCTTCAGGGTTGGTCAGGATGCAATATTGTACAACCGCTTTGGAAGACAATTTGGTGGTTTCTTACAAAACTAAATATACCCTTACCATTCCATCTAGCCATCATTTGAAGGCAAATTCCCACTGGCAAACTGCATATAGAATATAAGGACTATATTTAGGTACATTGCTGAGATGGAGTACTTATAAAACATTGTGTGTATCAACTTTAAGATGCTACACTCCCTCCCCAGCAGCTGGATAACCTGCCTGAGAAGATCTTCTTAGTGCCTGCCTCCCATCATCACATAATGTAACCTCTCCTATGCAAATGCATGATATAAACTAGGGTGAGGTCAGAGGTCACATATCATATTTACCAATCTGGAAACTCTAAGAGGCATGAGACTCTGAAAAGAAAAGACCCTCAGTAGAGTAAGAGCTTTTCTATGCTTTTTGTTCACTGATATATCCCAGGTGCCTAAAAAAGTGGCTACATCATGATAAACACTGAATGATGTTTTGAATGAATGAATGAATGAATGAATGAATGAATGAAAGAAAGAATAAATTCTTATTAGAAGATAAAATGTAATTATACTTGGATACACATGAGAAAGAAATCTAAGTTTTAACTCCATTATATTGAGACCTGAACATAGTTATCCTTCCACAGTATTATGTTTGAGATTTCTTTGATATTGGGGGTAGGGGATGGGGGAAGAATTCAGAGAAGGAATGAAAGTATACACTTACTATGCACCTTGTTTCATTGCAGGATAATTTATGGCAAGAAAGTATTGGAGGGGCCTCTGGGTGGCTCAGTTGGTTAAGTGTCCGACTCTTGGTTTCAGCTCAAGTCATAGTCTCACAGTTCCTGAGATGGAGTCCCACATCTGGCTCTGGGCTGACAGCACAGGGAGCCTTCTAGGGATTCTCTCTCTCCCTTTCCCTCTGCCCCTTCTATGCTTGTGCTCACTTGCTTGCTCTCTCTATCTCTCAAAATAAATAAACATTAAGAAAAGAGAAAGTATTTGAAAATATGTAAATACCCAGGAATGTGACACTGGTTAGATAAATCACGATACACACATATAATAAAATATCCCACAGTCATTAACATGCTGTGCAAGATTCTGAATACAATTAAGAACTATTATTATATTAAAAAGTGGAAAAATAAATTGAGAAATTTTTCTTGTATATTATGCCATATGTTTTAAATTATTATTTATTTATATAGATGAAATCAACACTGAATATTTTGATGGTTTCTAATTTTATTCATATCCCTGGTAAGTGAAGCTTTTATGATCACAATGTTAGTGATTTGGGTTGAGGGGCACTGTTTAAAAATCTGGGGAATAAAATCCTGCCAACTATGCTTCAGAGGGAACACTATTGGCTTACATTCTTTTTTATGCCAATCCAGTGATTTGGAGGAATTTATGCTTGAAAAATGAATGGAAAGAGGAAAGGATTTTTATCTCCATTGGAAAATAGGACAGAAAGGATAAGATATATGCTCTTCTCACCACATGTGTATTTTCCCACAAAGAAACAGAAAGTCACAATGCACATCTTTCCTCGTGCAGATACTTAAACTCACTTTTATTCATTTAGATAAGTAACTATGAAGACAGTAATCATTCGGTTTGTGGGTCTGCGGTCCTGAAGTTGCAATAAAGGGTATTAATATTCTCTGAGATGCTCTTGTTGCCATCAAATAACAGCCAATCTAATGAATAGTGAGTCTCCTTTCAATTTTCTATGTTAAAATTACTATCATCTCCCACTGAACAAGCCATTCACACATGGCTTATATTGTGCTAATGTAAGGAAAGCATATTTTGACTTTGTCTTTCATCAGTAATTACTTGAACATGTCACCAATATTCATCTTCTATCAGAAATATGCACATATTCAAGAAATTAATCTCAGGGGCACCTGGGTGGCTTGGTCGGTTAAGCGTCCAACTTCGGCTCAGGTCATGATCTCACGGTCTGTGAGTTCGAGCCCTGCGTCGGGCTCTGTGCTGACCGCTCAGAGCCTGGAGCCTGTTTCCAACTTCAGCTCAGGTCATGATCTCACAGTCCGTGAGTTCGACCCCGTGTGGGGCTCTGTGCTGACAGCTCAGAGCCTGGAGCCTGTTTCAGATTCTGTGTCTCCCTCTCTCTCTGACCCTCCCTCGTTCATGCTCTGTCTCTCTCTGTCTCAAAAATAAATAAACATTAAAAAAATTTTTTTTAAATAAAAAAAAATCTTACACTTGGCCTTATTAATATTTTAAATCTCATGTCAAGGTTTTACGATCGAGGGACTTTTGAAACTTACCTCCAGTGTATAAGTCTCATCCTGGACCTGTATATGTGTTCACTATATACTATCACCTGTTTCATTTTATGTGTTCATTATACAAGTTTTGGCTATCTTAATAACTCTTGTCACATGTCATATACAAAATAATGACTACAATGAAAATGACAATTTAAAAGTTATATTTACAAAGTGTTACTTGGAAATCATATTATAGTCCAGATTCATAATATATTTAATACTTGATTCCACAGCAGTAAACAAAATTCTCAACCCTGTGAATTTATAGCCTAGGCAACCATGAAGTCATCAAGTAACATAGGTATCCAATATTGCTGTACTTGACCAGTTAAGAAAGTAAGCTTACCTATCATTAAATCATTTTTCCATTTATCCCTTTATCACTTGTAAAAAATAAATACACTTGTAGCAAAACTGTTAGCTAAAGAAAATTAATCAGTATGACCCTTGTCCATAACCAATCACTAGTTTTATTCTATCACTTCAGCTACTAAAGTAGCATATACTTCGGTCACAACTAAAACAATTCTTTGAAAAATGAATACAGTAATGATACAGTGAGGTTTTCTCACCAAAACTGAACTTTTTGAGAGTTATGACTGTGCCATGTTTGCCTGTACATTTTTTGGCATCCATTTAATTACTCTACAAGTTTTATTAAATTTAGTCCAGCCATCAAGCAAACAGCAATGTTCCCATCTATTCTGCACCTATTAGATGCATTCAGGTCTTTGGACAACAAAATAGTCCAGCCTTTCTCATTTAGGATTCATCATGCTACTAATGAGCTGGGAAAATGTAAGGCTTATCATACCTTTCAACACTGAAAGGAAATTGCATATTCATGTCTTTAAAGGCAGTACACTTTTCTGTTTGGAAAGCAATGGGCTACTGCTTTCTTCACAAGAGCTAAGGTGTTTGTCAGGTGTCCTCTTTCCCCACAAACATGTAAGGTCCACAACTGCAAGGGCTTTGTCTTGTTCCTTGCTATATCTTCCTTTCTTAGCCAATAGGCTGTAAGAGAATAGGTTTTGAATAAATGATTCATATGGTACCTCTCTGTAAAACTCTCATTATTAAGCCCGAAAAACAACAACAACAACGAACAAGTTGGTCAGGTTTGTTCATAAGAAAACCAGTAACGGGTATTTGAAAATTGATGAGACTTGTGTAGTCAGCTTCATTCAAATTAAATTCCAACAAAGAGCTCATAAATTCTACATGAGCAACTATCCCTTGGGGTCTTAATTCATAATTTCAGTGAGACCATGTTGTATAAAATGCTATCTAAATAAGAATACCATTAAAGATGCATATTCTCACAGATTTCTATCTGTGGATAAAGTAAAAACACAGTATTCAGAGACTGTGACAGTATACATATAAGAGGAAGAGTAAGATGCATAGCAATGTATCATGTCATGAAATGTTTAAACCTCTACGTGGTGCAGGGAGGGGGTGTGGATTTATGCCCTGGCAGAAATGCACCAATGCCACTGGCATGCATCATTAGTGAATGGCTTCAACTATAAAATAGGTATTGAGGACTACGACAGCTTGGTGTGTTACAGCCTAAGGAAAAGAAAAAAATCAAGAGAATGTTGTCACATGACCTTTCTTTGAACATCCAAGGTGGGGGAAGAATCACAAGTTACTATGGACTGCATATTAGTCTTTTGCACACTGAAATAAAAAGATTATTAATGTACATAGTCTCTTTCTATTACTATTTATGGCATTATTCAACTCTGATCTACAGAATTTCAAAGGAGATTTAAGCAACCAACTAGAGAATAGCTTTGCTTTTTCTGATATAGAACCTATGTGATTCAGGGTGATGTGGAGATTGATAGTCTGCAGACAGTGGCTTCAAGTGTCTCTATAAACTCTGATGAAATATGACTCTGGAAATGCTGAATGTAGCAATTCAGTGTGAACAGAGTCACCATACTCCCTCCCTCCAACACATACAAACACACACACACCTCTCCTGGAAAACTTTTGTTTCATTTTTCAAACTGTGTAAGGTGCTCTTTTCATAAAGTAAGAGTATTGTCTATATGGAACAAACTCCGATTTAAAGTTTAAAAATCAGTTCGTCATTTACGGACACAATGCCAAGCAACTCATTTCATTGATTTTTTTTTTTTCACTGAGCTATTTAAACAAACCCCAGAGGGGCGCCTGGGTGGATCAGTTGGCTAAGCGGCCAACTTCAGCTCAGGTCATGATCTCAGAGTTTGTGAGTTCGAGCCCCGTGTCAGGCTCTGTGCTGATAGCTTGGAGCCTGGAGCCTGTTTCAGATTCTGTGTCTCCCTCTCTCTCTGTTCCTACCCCCGCTCACACTCTGTCTCTCTCTCAAAAATAAAGATTTAAAAAAATTAAAAATAATAAAATAAAATAAACAAACCCCAGATAGTGTATCTATTTATCTATACGTATATGTATATCTATATCAATATGCCTTTCTCTCTATATATACATATAGATATATACATATATATAATACATATATACATATATATAATACATATACATATATACATATAATATATACATATATATGTATATATACATATATAATATATATGCATATATACATATATAATATATATGCATATATACATATATAATATATATGCATATATACATATATATATATATTAGAAATAAAGAGTTAAATCCAAACAAATTGCCAGTTAGATCATGTGCAACATATTTAGTTCTCCAAATAATCTACACTTTTTAAACCCATTTCCATCAGATTTTTGTTCCAAACAGACCTCTATGTAAAAACACTGCTAGAACTAACTGGTTGATTCAAACTCCAGTGGACAAAGATTCCATTAGTAACCATCTCTACGTGTAGCACTCACTGAGAACAAAATGAGCATTCAGTCATAGAAGGAGGAAAGAAAGGAAGGCACTACCTCTTTTACAGAACAACGACTGCATAGGTTAGCTAATGGAGCCAACATTTCATTTTCATACCATTACTGTGTATTTGTAAGGCAGCAAGATAACACCCAAGAAAAAGCACAAAACTAGCAGACAGGAGAGCTTAATGATTAATATGCTGGGCTTTGAAGTCAAACAGACAGATGTGGATTTTTATCTGGATTCTTTCACTGTATCTCTGGGCTCATGTAGGCTCTAGGCCTCTACTTCGGCATTTGTAAATTGGATATGGAGAGTATCTAATTTCTAAGTTTCAAGTATTAAGTGAAATAATATCTAAAAATGTAATTTTACAGAGTGCATGACAAAATGAATACTCATAAATACTAGCTGTGAATCTTAGGAGGCTTAACTATGTCATTAACTGTGATTAAAATCATTAACAGTGATTTTTAGCCAGTTGATAGCACTAACAGACATATTAATGAACTCTTATTTTAGGCTAGAGTTTATGCTAAAAAGTTTATGTGGATTAAATTAATATAAAATTAAATTTGCAACATAAACACAATTTTTCTCCTTGTTCAAATGGAGAAAATCAAGACTCAGAGAGGTTAAATAAATGACTGTAGATGATAGACCAATCTTCACAGACATCAAAAATTTGAATCCAGGCTCTATGTTACAGCCTATACATGCTGCCTACTTATGAAAATAGAGAAATGAGAAAAGAATGCACAAGAAAGTGATTCCTACCTTTAGATAGAAAGGGAAAGAAGAAACCTAAAACTTCTTGAAAGTCTACTCCACATGTGTTTAACACTGTGCTGGGGCACCTGGATGGTTCAGTTGTGTGAGCATCTGACTCTTGGTTTTCGGCTCAGGTCATGATCTCATGGTTCATGGGTTTGAACCCTGCCTCGGGCTCTGTGCTGTCAGCACAGAACCTGCTTGGGATTCTTTCTCTCCCTTTCTCTCTCTGCCCCTCCCCCATTTGTGGGCTCTTGCTCGCTCGCTCGCGCTGTCTCTCAAAATAAATAAACTTAAAAAAAAAAAAGCTTAATGCTGTGCTAATTGTGTGACAAGTATAGTCCATTTAATTCTCACTAAAATCCTTAAAAAGTCATTACACTTATTTTAAATTCAAAGACTGTATTCACAACCAGATCACGAAAAAACATACTGACAAGAAAATTAATATCTGTTGAAAACACTATGAATGCACTCTCTTGTCCTCATTCCACTGTCCCAAGTAACAGTCAGAATTCAATATTTGATATGTCCATTGTTTTATACTTTGACTATATGTGTTATTTCCAGACAGCATAAAGCGATGTTTAGTATATTTGAACTTCCACAGAGGGCATTGTACTTTATGGAATCAGACTTTTTTTCATTCAAATATATGCTATGATATTCATCCACTTTTATATGTGTACCTCTAATTTCTTCAATTTCACTACTGTATATTATTCAATTTCAGTAAAGCACCACAGTTTATTTAACTATTTTTTCCCCTGTTGAGGATTTTCCTTCCCCAGTACTACACGTAATGTTTGTCTATATATTATCTATATATTACATAATGGCCATGTGTAAATGTGTAGGCTATAGAAGAACATACACCTAGGAAATGAATTGTTATGTAAATAACAAACATTCTCAAACTTCCCAACTTCTGACATTAACTTTACAAAGTACTGCCAAATTGTTCTCAAATTAGGTACACTAATATATAAGGATTTTCTTATTCCACCTACTCTTCAACAAACGACATTATCAAAAATTCTGTCTTCTTGACTCTTAAAAACTGAGAACAAACTGAAGGTTGATGGGGGGTGGGAGGGAGGGGAGGGTGGGTGATGGGTATTGAGGAGGGCACCTTTTGGGATGGGCACTGGGTGTTGTATGGAAACCAATTTGACAATAAACTTCATATACTGATAAATAAATAAATAAATAAACAAATAAACAAACATTTAAAAAAAGGCTCCATCAATAATACAAAAAAAAATGTATGTTGAGATCATGTTAGTCTCCTACTTAAGTAATGTGCTATATTTTTTTCTCATTTTCCCATGTATTTTAAATATTGCCATAATAAAATTAAATATTGCACATTGAAAAAAATTCTCTCTTCTACATTTCTGTTCTTAATATCTGTCATTCTTATAATTAAGCTATTATTTTTTCTTATCAGCATGTTGGGATTGTTTTTATCCTGGATGTGGATATTTTGCTAGTCCTCTGTATTATTTTTTTTTTAATTTTTTTTTCAACGTTTATTTATTTTTGGCACAGAGAGAGACAGAGCATGAACGGGGGAGGGACAGAGAGAGAGGGAGACACAGAATCGGAAACAGGCTCCAGGCTCTGAGCCATCAGTCCAGAGCCTGACACGGGGCTCGAACTCCCGGACCGCGAGGTCGTGACCTGGCTGAAGTCGGACGCTTAACCGACTGCGCCACCCAGGCGCCCCAGTCCTCTGTATTATTAACATCTGTTTCTAGTCTTGGGAATTATTATTTTTTTGCTTTTAATAAACTTTTTAAATAACACTCAATTTTATAAGTATTGACTCTATGGTTTGTGTTTATTTTGTCTTATTTTAAACTAATTTCCTATCTAAATATCATAAAAATTGTTTATATATTTTTCTCTAAAAATGTTACTTTGATTTTCACACCTGAGGTCTTTAATTCATATAGAATTCATTTATGGATATGATAAGGGTTAGGAATCTGTATTACTTATTTTCACATGGGTTTTAAATTTTCACACCACCAGTTTACATACTGCTATCATCAAAGCAAACTTAAGAGGCAGATACTAATATAATTCCTAATTAATCAATTCAGTAACCCAGTGGTTAAATGGTGGGGCCAGGGTGTGAACTCAGGGACTCTGGTCCCAGACGCACAATGAAATAACATGTATCTGGGCCAGGTTACTCACAATAAAAGAAGTAGAAGATGAATATGGGCTGAAAAAAACATCAAAAAATCTCAACTCTATGATTCACAATAGAGCTATAAGGCAATCCTTTCCACTTTGGTACCTGACTTTTTGTGCTACACTCAGACTGATATTTTGTGTTTGGTGAGATTCAAGGGTTAAAAGTAATGAATTCAACTAATTAATTAAGCTGGTCAATCAGTGAATTCATCTGTTATCTATAAGAAAGTGATTTATCAAATAATTCACTTAATCAACTGATTCAACTGAGTAACTAATGATATAGGTTTTGATAATACCTGAATGTATCAGGCTCATTGACTTGCAATTTAACACAGATGTAAAGGGATAAATACTACACAGTGTGTCAGATATAAAGAATAAAATGTACATGGGGTATTATAGATCATAGCAGAGGGACATTTATGTTAGGTGAGTTATGGGGATGGTGGAGGAAATTTTCAGAAAAGTCTTCCTGAGGAGATGTTTTGTGATTTATGATTTGATAGTGAAGAAAAATTCATCAGACAGGCTATCGTCCAATTCCAGGGAGAGGAAACAGAAGCAGCAGAAACACACAGGTTGTACTCAGCAGAAAACATCCCTGAAAATCACTAGCAGTTTGTGTTGCTGAATGGCTGCATACAAGGTAGGGTCCAGGTTAAGACCAGGGCAGTGAGCAAGGGCCAACTGAAGGAAAGCACCATATTTATGATGACAAGGATATAGTATTTTAGCCCAAGTACAATGAGAAACATCTCTGCAGGATGTAAATAGGAGATTGGTTTTCACTGGGCAGGTAACTAAGAGAATGATTCGGGGGGTTGGAGCCAGAGTGTAGGTGACAAACAGCAAAGGTCTGACCCAAGGCAGGGATGCAAAAATCATCATTGTCATTGCTTATACTGGGGGGTTACGGGCTGTTAGGGCCTCTGTGCAGCCTCAACTTTGGAGTCTTTCACCATCTTTCGGAAATATTTATTTTTCAATATGTCTTTTCCCCCAAAAAGTGTCTGGAAAAGAAAAAAAACAAAAACAAAAACCCTATGAACCAACTGTGTCCAAACCTAGTTTATAAAACAAACTCCTCTCTCCAACCACCTCCATCTATCCTCCCCATCCAGCCAGCAAAAAAACAAACAAAAAAACCCAAAAAACAAAAAACAAAAAATAGAACCCCTTGGGTACCTGGGTGGCTCAGTTGGTTAAGCATCCAACTTCAGCTTAGGTCATGATCTCCCAGTTCCATGAGTTGGAGCTCCACATGGGACTCTGGGCTGACAGCGTGAAGGCAGCTTTAGATCCTCTAGTCTCCCTCTCTCTGCCATTCCCCCATTCGCAAGTACACTTTCTCTCTTTCCCTCTCCCTCTCTCTCTCAAATATAAACATTTAAGAAAATTAATTTTAAAAAAACCCAGAACCCTCAGAAAAGCACAAGCAAGTAACGTGAGGAATCTAATGAAATACCTATTGGCAGAGTATAAGAAAATCACAAGTGATTGTGCAGTATCTCAGTGGTGGTTGCATCGGGGACAATAAGCATTTCTAGTCTGAAAGAACAAAAGGAAGTATAATGGAACCCAGACCAGGGGTGAGAGTTGAGTGGAGAGGTTGCCTCTCAAGAGTTGTTGCGCTGGTCAAGAGATGAGCCGAACTAGAGGGGCTCTGCAGGAAGGCAAGTAGGGGAAGAGAAGTTCATGCTTCTCTCTCCCACCAACATACTGCCAGGGTGTCCTGCTGTCAAACCAGACAGGAAGCTAGACAGAAAGGGAGCTTGCTAATGCCATCTACACAGATCAGCCTCAGCCTTGGAGGCACAAGGCAAGATGGAGGGCAGTGAGGAGGGTATCAGGAAATGCACAGAGGGATGCTTTCCAGAAGCTGTATGAGTAAAAACTGTTTACAATGCAAATGCAACTCAGGACCCTGTCCTGTCCTCCTTCCACTCAGATTCCACTCTCTGGGTGCCTGCGTGTGTAAAAATTCTAGATCCAGAGCTCTTGGGAATCCCAACATTCAACACTCAAAGATTCACTGAACATGCATTTAGTCCATTTTTATAATAGAGTAACATAAAAATGTATTTTGTATTCTTCTTATTGCATTCTTCTCTTGGCATTCTTTCTTATCACACTTAGTCTTAACAATACCCTCTTAGATATTTTTGCCTTTTTATTTTATATTAAGGAAAGCATAAGTGAGGAGAAGCAACTGAGGAGAGTTGCAGGAAGCCAGAGAGAGGTCAAGGTTAAGTGGCTTGGAACACACTCCAGTCCTCAGGCCAGGAACCCACCCCAAGTTTTCAGACCCCAGACACAAAGTCATGTTTCGAGTACACTATAACTGGCAATTCAGAACAGTTGTACAAGGGAGGAATACTCCTTTGGGATCTGTATGATTTGATTTAAGCCTGACTCCTAAGCAGACCACAAGATATTTAGGGTCCACCTCAGATGATACTGATAGTCACTGGGGAGCTACTTTTCAAAGTGGAAACTTGCCTTTACTTGGAAGAACTGGCTGTTCCCAGAGAATAGTAAATAAAGATGAAAAGGTTGGTACTAATTAAATTCTGAAAATTTGTTAAATGTCCTTTAACCTGAACAAATAACAGACATTTTTTTTATCCTGATTCGTTATAAAAGGCTTGTCATCTAAATAAATAATAGACCTCTATGATGCAGCACTTTTAAGATTTTCTTCTCATGTTTGAAAGATTAGGGTCATCACAGATAATAAATATTACCAAGAAGCCTATGAAGAAAAAGATAAATATTGAAAGTACAAATTGAGGAAATTAAAACTCTGTATTAAGGGAAATAAAGTACTCGCATTCCCTTGTTCTCCCCAGATGAAGTAATTGTACAATAGGAAAATTGGAGCAGGATTTAATGTGCAATTAAATAATCAGAAAACAACTAATCCTTGGGGGAGGTGGGTGCTGGACAAATAGAATTAAGGCTTAAAGACAAAACAATTAATTACAAGTAATTATTTGCAAGTCAAAGTATTTTTTTAAATTATATGCTTTCCATGAAAAATTAACATACCACAATGATAAGGTATTTTAGCCACAATTCTACTAAGGAATAATTCAAAAATAAGAACCAGCAAGCTTACTAACAAGTATGTCAAAGAGATAAGGTTAATGGAAGTTCCAGGACTGGCTTAAAGGCAGAAATGTCTGTTTTCTATTTCTGTATTATTGGTAGCAGTTTCTGTTAGGCTAGGATAAAAGCACCAACAGAATGCTCATGATTCCCTTCACTGGTTAGGTATTTATTTCGGGGAAGATTTTGTTTCCTATAACCCTTGTTTGCATTATCCTTTGTTAAACACCGCCACTAAATAAATTTTCCCTGTTTTTCCAGCTTGCTTAATCCCTGTGTTTCCACACAGATAAATCTCATATAATTAGCTTGAGCTTTGGAAAATAGTGTTGGCTGGTGCACGTGAAATGAAGTTTTATGTCATGCCGGAGGAAGTTACAACCTGTTGTGGGAATAGAAAAGCTTTATTGGGAGTTCCTTGCCCATGGCTATACATGAAATGCAGAGAGAACAGAGGAAATTATTCAGCTCTGAAAATCCTTCTTCAGCCAAAAATATAAAAGTAAAATATTTTATTTTCATTCGCTTTGATATCTTACACCTAAATTTATTATTTTGGCTATACTGTAATTATGCCAATAAAACTGTCAGAAAAGGTTTTTTAAATTTTTTGAAAAAAAATGGGTGATATATGGAAGTGATGAATCACTGGGTCTACTCCTGAAACCAATACTACACTGTATGTTAACCTAATTGAATATAAATAAATAAATTAAACACCCACACACGCAATTCAGCTGTGTCTCTTCAGCAATTAGCACCAGACCTGGCACTCAAGAGTGTTTGAAGAAAAATGAAAGATAATGGTATTAGTTCTCTGATAGCACTTAATGATAATACTTTCATTCTTGCCTTTGGACCCATTATCCCAAAGCTGGTTTTGGTTTTATTCATCCTCAATGAAGAATTGGTCATCTGCATGGGTATATCACAATATATCCTGAACAGGGTGATTTCTTGCCAACTTTACAGCTCTCACCTTGGTCCAAACCAGTGTAACCTTCTCATTAGGCCTGAAGTGTCTACCTCCTAAATGCTTTCTCTGCTTCCAAGCATGACCTGGTATACCCTGTTCGCAACTGGAGAGACATTTTTAAAGATTAAACTTGATCCTTTTGGTTTTTCCTTAAAATTTTTCAATGACTTCCTGCTAAAGCTGAAATAAAAGCTGCCCCCCTTCCTATGGACTGCCAGGACTTAGAGAATAGATCTTTGTCTATTCCACATTTGTGTACTTTCCCCAGAGTTGTCTCTGCTCCACTCCTATCAGCCTGGTCTGTGCCCCTTATTTACTCATTATCTGCATTTTACAGTCTTTGTATTTGCTGAGTCTTCTTCCTCAAAGTTCCCTGCCCCAGAGCTCTGGATGACTGCTTCTACTGACTTCTCCGGGTCTCAATTCAAAGATCACTTCTTCAGAGAAGACTCCCCCGCCCACCCTATTTTAGTAAACCACTCCCGTCCCCCAGGCTTGGGACATTATTTTATCATGCAGTGCTTCTTTCTATAAAATGTATTACTATTTGAAATCGGATTATGTATAAATTTCTTTTTAATTTAAACTCTATTCTTTATAAAAGGGCATACAGGGTATGGAGTTCTATGTACCCTAACATAGAGATGATGTGATGTGAGTACTACCCTATGTCCACAGTGTTTACATAAGTAGGTGCCCAGTAAATTTTTATGGGATTAACTAAAGAAATTATTTCAGGACAAACTCCAAATAAGCAAGAAGAATCAAGCCTATATACAGACAGAGAGTAATACAGGAAATGGATAGTGTTTTGTTTTTTTTTTTCTTCCCCTTTTCATTGTTTGGCCCTACACACCAGTAAAAAACTAATCAAGCAAAACAGATGTGATTTATTTCAACTGGGTTACCACCTCTTAGTTTGTTTGTTTCTTTGTTTAAAGTTGGAAAAGGACTTTATTTCTTTATTAATTTATTTTCAAGTTAGTTAGCATACAGTGTGGTCTTGGCTGCAAGAGTAGAACCCAGGGATTCCTCCCTCATATATGACACCTAGTGCTCATCCTGAAAAATGCCCTCCTTAATGCCCATCACCCATTGTACCCACCGCACACCCTCTCTAGTGAACCCCAGTTTGTTCTCTGTATTTATGTATCTTTTTTTTTTTAATTTTTTTTTTCAACATTTATTTATTTTTGGGACAGAGAGAGACAGAGCACGAACGGGGGAGGGGCAGAGAGAGAGGGAGACACAGAATCGGAAACAGGCTCCAGGCTCTGAGCCATCAGCCCAGAGCCTGACGCGGGGCTCGAACTCACGGACCGCGAGATCGTGACCTGGCTGAAGTCGGACGCTTAACCGACTGCGCCACCCAGGCGCCCCATGTATTTATGTATCTCTTATGATTGCCTGTTTTTTTTCTTATTTTTTCCTTCTCTTCCCCTATGTTCATCTGTTTTGTTTCTTAAATTTCACATAGGAGTGAAATCATGTGATATTTGTCTTTCTCTGACTGAATTATTTTGTTTAGCATAATACCCTCCAGTTCTATCCATGCTGTTGCAAACGGCAAGATTTCATTCTTTTTCATCATTGAGTAGTATTCCATTGTATATATATACCGTATCTTCTTTATCCAGTCATCAGTCGATGGATATGTGGGCTCTTTCCATAATTTGGCTATTGCTGACAGCACTTTTATAAACATTGGGGTGCATGTGTCCCTTCAAATCTATCCTTTGGATAAATTCCTATTAGTGCAATTGCTGGGTCGTAGAGTAGTTCTATTTTTAATTTTTTGAGGAACCTCCACACTGTTTTCCAGAGTGGCTGCACCAGTTCGCATTCCCACCAACAGTGCCAAAGTGTTCCCCTTTCTGCACATCCTCACCAACATCTGTTGTTTCCCGAGTTGTTAATTTTAGCCATTCTGACCGGCGCAAGGTGGTATCTCATTGTGGTTTTGATTTGTATTTCCCTGATGATGACATCTGGATGTCTTCTTTGGAAAAGTGTCTATTCATGTGTTCTGCCCATTTCTTCACTGGATTGTATTTTGGGGTGCTGCATTTGGAAAGTTCTTTATAGATTTTGGATACTAACTCGTTATCCAATATGTCATGTGCAAATATCTTCTCCCATTCCATTGGATGTCTTTTATTTTTTTGACTGTTTCCTTTGGTGTGCAGAACACCACCTCTTAGTTTAAATTGGACTGCTACCTCTTAAAACAGAAGGAGGTAAACATGATAATTATACTCATCCAAAGGAACACTTTACAGATCAAGACACCTAAATTTGCTCCTTTTTACATGGGAATGTTCTTTGGAGTCCTTACACATCTTGAGAAGTGATTAACAAACATCATTATTGTACACATTAGAAAAGGACATAGCCAAAGCAGTCAGAAATGTCTAGCCCTGGGTTTTTTCTGTAAGGTAGGGAATGGAAGATTAGCTATGGTCTGCTCACTCAGGCCAATAACTACAGGCTAATTCAGTTTATTATGCAGCAACTGGTTATTGAGATTGCCAGAAGAACATTTCCCAAAACAATTAGACTGAATACATAATAACTTCAAGTGACCACACATGGTCAAGGTCTTGGCAGCCTTTTCAAAACTAATATATTTTTCTCTGTCATAGAAATATTTGATTTATTGAATTAGCAGTAATCTTTTTTGTCTAAATGGAATTATAGAAGCAAAGCAATATCCAACTCATTTTAGATTAGTTTCTTTCATATTTTTATACTCTACTGTAAGAAGAGGCGGGGGGGAAAGCATGGCCGCTTATTCAAAACTTCCCTCCAAACACAATGACCAAGCGATTTCAAGATAGCATAGCTTGCTGAAATCTCAAAGTCTATGACCCCTTGCTGACCTCATTATAGGGAATGTTTTTCCCCACTTTTATCATACAGTTTTTCTGCTCATCCCTCAGGTATTGGCTTAAATACACCTCTTTTCAAAGATCTTTCTTATTTAGCCTTACTCGGTGGTCTCTTTGTTTATTGTCTGCTTTAGCTTCCTCATTCTTTTCTTTGTAGAATTGTCACAGTTGATAATCATTCTATTTACTTGTCTGCATACCTGTCACGATCTTCTACTTTCTAATAGAAGGAAAGCTCATCTGGTAGAGGAGAGACTGCTTCTATTTTACTCATTACTCTAACTCTAATACTTGTCTCATAAAAGGCACACCAGAAATACATGTCTAATGCATGAATGATCCCATCCCAGTCAAAATGGGAAACTGAGATCAAACAATTAGTCTTATGGAAGATGGGATCTGAGACCCCTCAGGTTCCAATGAAAAACTATAAATAGCTGGCCACCAACACAAAGAGAAGCACTGTTGAGAAAGGGACATCCAGGGTAAAGAGGTCTACGTACACATAATACAGGTCTAATCTGACCTGAGTACTACTCTATGCCCATAGTACTCCTCTTGGGGGGGGCGGGGGTAGTCCTTAACCCTCTGCTCTGCTTCGCTGAGGGTAGCTAATAATGAAAAGACCAAGACTGCATATTGTGAGGTTTTCTTCTAGGGAGGTAAATGAACTCTTATTATTGCCAGGCCCTGGAAAAGCTTGCTATCCTCAAAAGAGCAGCTACCAGCCATTTTCAGCTAAATGGCCATTTAAGTTAGTGCCCTATCTCTTCCAGTGTTTCAATTTCAAACTTGATCAATAAAGTATGGTGGATAAAAGTAAATCCTCTCTGGCCAGAATGTCTGTGGAGTCAATCATTGTCCTTTCAAATTACTTTACAATGGTATTTGAATTTGAATTATGAATATAAGATTCTTGCTTTAAATTTCTTCCTAGGTTTTAGGATATGGAAAAGTAAGTATATTAGAAATATTTGGTTTGGGATCATATCAAGAAATAGTAAGATTTCTAACCTTCCTACCATTATCATATCAAAACACTATATTTTTTCTTTGTTACATAAAGGTAGAAAAATGTAAGAATGGGTACAACAGCCATTTTATGTATTGTGTTAATGCAACATCCATTCGGTTTTCTTAAATTAAGAGCACCCACATTATAGTTTTGAGGACTACCCCTTCTCCACTCTGGGTCCATGTGGTTCAGTTCAGGCTGACTCTATGTCCTACTGCTAGAATTGGAAAACAATCTACCTGAGGTGGGCTCAGGTGTGGTCTACCTGAGCACTGTACCTACCCAGGCTCCATGACTAGCTATGGGGAAGGCATGTAGGTCAAGGTAGGACAATGTCATCCCAGGAACTCTTATGGAAATTTAAGTGAAACTCACTTCCACTGGGGTTACTTTGCAGGTAGAATGTAAAGCTGGAGAAGATAATATGTATTTCATCATCCCAAAGGCATGGACAACCTGAGAATGAGCGAATATAAAAGAAAGCAAAACTGAGATTAAGAGATGGCATTGAGGGGTGTCTCAATAGAAAGATTTAGGCTAACTATAGCCTTTGTTAAACTTTAGAAGCAGTTTGTTGCTACAATTTGATTGGGATCACATTGAATCTGTAGATCCAGTTAGGAAGAATGTGACATCTCAAAAATATTAAGTGTTCCTATCCATAAATGCAGACTATCTCTCCTTTTATTTAGTTCATCTTTCATTTAATTTCTCCTAGTTTTAGTAGTTTCCTCATATTTCTCTTATACATATTTTGTTAGATTTATACAAAAGAATTTCATACAATGGAGCACTAATATAATGTGTATAGTGTTTCTAATTTCAAGTTTGGTTTATTGTTGGTATACAATGAAGCAACTGACTTGTATATGAACACTGTATGTTGTACCTAGCTATACACACTTATTAGTTCCAGGACATTTTTGTTTTATTATTGTTGATACTTTCAGATTTTCTATATAGACAATCATGTCATCTGCAACAAGGACAGTTTCGGGTCCTTTTTTCCCAATCTATATACCTTCTATTTCCTTATCTGGCTTTATCACATTAGCAAGAACTTCCTCTATGGTGTTGAAAAGGATTCGTTAGAAGTGACATTCTTGCCTTGTACTCCATCTTAGAACGTTTTGATTTTTTTCACCATTAAGTATGATATCAGCTGTATATATTTTATAGATCGTTCTTATGAAGTTGAGAAAATTCTCTATTCCTCAAATGCTAATACATTTTGTTATGAAGAATGTTGGATCTTGTCAAATCCTCCTTCTACATCTACTGATATGATCATGTGATGGTTTTCCTCTTTAGTCTGTTGTTATGATTATATTAATTCATTGCCAAAAGGTGAGCCAGCCTTGCATATCTTGGTTATGGCTTATAGTTATCTTTGTACATTGTTGGGCTTGATTTGCCAATTTTTTCTTCAGAGTTTCTGCAGCTATGTTTCATTAGACATGTTGGTCTCTAGGTTTCTTTTCTCGTAATACCTCTGTCTGGTTTTAGTATTGGATAATGCTGGTGTCATAGAATGTGTTAGGCAATGTTTCCTCTGCTTTTACACGGTATAAGAAATTGTACATAATTGGAATAATTTCTTCCTTTAATGTTTGGTAGAATTCACCAGGGAAGCCAAGCGGGCCTGGTGCTTTCTGTTTTGGAAAGTTATTAATCATTTGATTTTTTAAAAAGACCTAGGTCTATTCAGATAATCTATGTTTTCTTGTCTGAGTTTTGACATATTGTGTTCTTTAGGGAATTGGTCCATTTAATCAAATTTATGGGCACAGTGTTACTCATAGTCTTCTTTTATTATTCTTGTTATATTCCTAGAATCTCTAAGATGGGTCCTCTTTCATTTTTGTTATTAGTAATTGTGTCTTCTCTCTTTTTTTCTTAGTCTGGCTTTATTGCTTTTTCAAAGAACCAGTTTTTATTTCTTTTTTTTTTTCCTATTTTTTTTTCTTGCCTTCTTAGGTGTAAGCTGTTCTTCTTTTTCTACTATCCTAAGGGTGATTTAGATTAGTGATTTTAGGTCATTCTTTTTAAAAAATTTTTTAAAGATTATTTATTTATTTGTGTGTCTGTGACAGACAGAGAGCATACAAACAAGGGAGGAGCAGAGAGAGAAGGAGAGAGAGAATCCCAAGTGGGCTCCATGCTGTGGCTCAGTCTCACAAACCATGAGCTCATGATCTGAGCTGAAATCAAGTGTCAGACACTCAATTAATTAATCCACCCAGGTGCCCCAGGTCATTCTTTTCAAATGAATGCATTTGATGCTATAAATTTCTCACTAGCTACTGTTTTTCACTGAGTTCCACAAATTTTGTCAAGTTGTGCTTTAATTTTCATTTCGCTCAAAATATTTGAACACTTCTCTTGAGATTTCTTCTTTGACCCATGTATTATTTAGAAGGGTGTTGTTTAATCCCCACCTATTTTGTGATTTTCTGGTTACCTGTCCGGTATTGGTGTCTAATTTAATTCCATTACAGCATGAGAACAGACATTTTACGATTTCTATTCTTTTATATTTGTTAAGGTTCGCTTTATATAGCTCAGATTGTGGTCTATCATAGTGAATACTCGGTGTGAGGTTTAGGAACATGTTCATTCTGCTGTTGCTGGATGAGGGGGTCTATACATATTCATTTTATCCAGCTGATTGATTTAAGCCTGAGCAATATGTTCATTCTGCTGTTGCTGGATAAAGTAGTTCCTGTGGTGGTTTTTGCTCCTGAGTTTCTACTAGGTCAAGCCATGACTCTCTATACTCACCTGTCTCTTTAGTCTGGGGGGCAAGTTTTCCCCTGTGGGCTGTCTTTTCTTATGGATCTAAGAGTTGCTGACTTCAGTACTCAACTTTTCATTGTTGTGAGGATGGAGTGGTAATTTCTGAGCTCCTTACAAGTAGAACCAGAAACCCTCTTTTTCATTCTTTTAAGTTGTTGCTACTCTTGTTCTAATAACTGGTGCCAGGTTATGTTGTCAGAGATGGTATGAGGATGCTGGAACTTAATTTTTAAACCAAGTGGGGTTTTTTGCTTTTAATTTAAAAAATGAGGTTTCTCTCTCTCTCTCTCTCTCTCTCTCTCTCTCTCTCTCTCTCTCTCTCTCCCCTCCCTTTTTTGCTTTTAATTTTAGAATACCAGCTCACCTCCCGATCTTAATGTGCTCTCCAGAGTATACCAGAAGGAGATCTCCCACTCAAATGAATAATAATATTAACTTTAGAAGCTAAACAACTCCCAGCATAATTTTTTAGTTAATGAATCATTATCCTGTAAGTTTAATGTATTTCCCCAGAACTTGATCACTTTTCGATGAGCTTATAATTGAGTTTCCAATCGAATCTAATTTCTGAATGTATGACTGTTGATTCTAGAGATATTATGAATCTACCTTCCCTCAGCCAGACCACCACTACCAATACTTTTATTAAATTCTCCAGTATCAAGAGGCTGTGCCTTTGACAGTCTCTTTTTAATAGTGCCCATGTGAGTATGTCATGTATTTATTGGTGATTATTTACATTTAAAAATTTTAAGTTTCAACTATCTTAATCATGGTCTACCATTTGCCCAGGACAACTATTCTAAGAAGTGACTTATTTAAATTCACCTTTATACTTGTGATGTATCTGAGAAATGGAAATGTCATACTTGGAGACCAAAAAAAAAAAAAAAAAAAAAAAAAAACCATCTTAATGACTTCCTGTGTATATTGTCTAGGGTGACCAAACCTGCCTTGCATTTTAGCTTTGGGAATTAATTTTTTTTTCAGAGAGGAGGAGCTCAAGTACATTTACGATATATTGATAGCTTCCATCCCCGAATTTTTCAATAACTCACTCTGTGAATTAAAAAATTTATCTCTTGTTTCATACTGCTGCATAGCTTGCTGTCTGTATCAAAAGTTGAACAATGATCCCTAGGCTTGACTACTTGAATTGGTTCCCACAACAGTATTTGTTTGATTTGTTGGTATTGCATTCTTCCTGGTATTCCACAATTTACACAATTCTAAAATAAACAATGGCAAGCTAACAAAGCATTGGTATAACATGTGGTCCATTTTATAAGCACAGCCATCAATGGAATAGTTGTTTACATTCAAAGTGGCTTTAAGAAAATATACATTAGTAGATAGTAATATCACAAAATCACGAACATTTTGCTTGATAAAATAAAATTATCGGTTTTGAGGAAGTATTTTGAAATGAGTTACGTGTTGAGTTCATGGTGGAAAATGAGCCATTTTAACTAAAGACAGTGTAGACAATCTGAACATTTGTCAATGTTCCAATACCACTGTGTAAATCAGCAAGTACATTTTTTTTAAGTTTCTAAATGTTCCCTTCAATAACACAAAAATCTTTTCTTTGCTCTCACATGGGCAAGTTGAACAAAAAATTTTTGCCTTTTCAGCAGCTGATATAATTGCTCTGTTGTCTACAGGCCTTGGGCTTGACCTTAACAGTTTCGTTCCCATATATAGTTTAGATATTACAATGCATTCATGAAATAGTATTGAAAAATGAAACTCAAAAATCTTAAGTAGAGAGATCTGTGTGAAAATCTGTAGGCAATTAATCCTACCACGTGTGATATCTGTCAGCCCTGGTCACTTTCAGAATTATAAGCACTGTCAGCCATCTTTGCAACTTGATGTTCTCAAGTCCATAACTGGCTGTGCTTTCTTTCTCCTAACACAATCTCCCACAGCACCCTTCTCTGCAACCTTT
Organism: Prionailurus bengalensis; assembly: GCF_016509475.1. Lineage (NCBI taxonomy): Eukaryota > Metazoa > Chordata > Mammalia > Carnivora > Felidae > Prionailurus > Prionailurus bengalensis. Next base: position 121,030,393 of record NC_057343.1, on the reverse strand, counting down.
TATTTAGGAATTTCAGCACAGTAAATATCCCAGATCTTCAGAGACTCAGGGCACTATGACAACACCATCACACCCTTGCCTCTGAGGTGTCTTCTACTAATTTCCTGCTCAGTCCGTAAACATCCCCTGAAATCCTACCCCCAGGTAAGGCCTGGATGGCCAAGAGCAGGAGGGAGGGGAACAATAACCTTGTTGACACTTTGGCTTTATTTGTTTGTCTATTTGTCTCTAAGTCTTCACTCCATGGCTCTTGATGGGGATGCTTTGTGTCATTTATGCTTACATTCCTAAACTGGCATAGAGTATGGCACTTAGAAAGTGTTTGATAAAGGATTAATGAATGGCAGAATAACATCACTGCTAGCCTATATTATAATCGTTAACTTTTTGGAAGTTTTTACTACATGGCAGGAAGAGCCTTAAGCCATTTACATGTGTTGGCTCCTTTAAATCCTCACAATAACCTTAAATCAACTGCTGTTGCAAGTCGGGAAATTTAGAGAGTTTAAGCAACTTATTTCACTCAGGTAACACAGTTCATATGTAGTAGAACTGGAATCTGAACCAAGGCAGTTCTCCAAAGGCCAGCGTCTTAAATCCTACCTTAAAAAGTTTGTTGTGGCTGGCATTATAAAGGCAGAATAGATCTGGGGCGACTGGGTGGCTCAGCTGGTTTAGTGTTCAACTCTTGGTTTAGGCTCAGGTCATGATCTGATGGTTTTGTGAGCTGCAGCTCCTTACTGGACTCCGTGCTGCAGTGTGGAGGGTGCAGTGTGCTTGGGATTCTGTCTCCCTCTCTCTCTGCCCCTCCCCATATGTGCTGTCTCTGTCTCTCTCAAAATACATAAACTTTTTTTTAAAAAAAGGCAGAACAGATCTGTTTCTAAAAGAGACCCATTTCTTCGTTAGCATAAGGATAGGCTTACTGTAACTGAAACTAGTGTCCCACAAAGGGTTGTATAGCTTCCTGACAGTGTCAGCCTCACAAAATGGAAGCTGCCATGATGGTGCCCAGATATCCTAGCCTCATGGAAAAAAAATCCAGTGTCTTTAGTATCAGGGGACAACTGTAGCCAAAATAGCTCACACGAAGGTATATTAGACTTTTGCTACCCAACACAGGCTGGAGAAGTAAGAAACATGAGAAAGAAAAGAGAAAGAAGGCTAAAACCCACAAAATGAAAAAAACCTCCAAAGCAAATAATACAAGTAATATTTATATGTGGGTGAAAAAGCTGAGGAGGACGAACAAATAACTGAAATTGTCAATGATCACAGAGGAAGACTGAAAAAGGAGACACTCAAGCAAGAGGGAGAGAGACTGAGCCAGGAAAATATGAATAGGAGGAGAGCAGGGTCTGGGCAAATGAGAACCGTGTAAAGGCAAATGTTTGTAGTGATGTGGGGAATTTGAAGTAGGAAAACATTATATAAAAATGTTTGGGTTCTAAACTCAGAACACAGGCAAGTATCACTTGGGGTCAACTTTAACTTTGAAAATTCCCTGGAAATACATATAGAAGCTTGACTATTTTCAAGAGGTATAGAATCACATGTGTATAGAATACATAGAGGAACATATAAAATATAATAAAGCATACATATGCAAGTATCATTGTATAATATTTTCATTCCATGAGACAGAGGCCTAAGTGCTGGAAGCCGAGCTATCCCAGCCTGAGTGGCAGGGCCCGGGCTGTGGACGGATTGGTGACTGCAGGGCCCGCCGACAGTGAAGCTTCTTGTCCTCCCACTTTTAGGTAATTTGGCCTTAAAACTACCTGGGGTATTGTCTGTTGGGGAACTGCCCTTGACAGGCCCTCTGGGAAAAGAACCAGTAGGAAAGAAAATAAGGTTCTGCAAGAAATTGTGCGGCCTTACGTTTAGCCCTTGCCATCCCTATGGAGACTCCTCTACTTACAGGAAGGATAGCCTCATACCTTTGCCAGCAAAGAGGGCCTGTATAGGAGAGACATATGGATTTGACCCCACTCCAGCAGCTAAGGAGTGTATCTCTGGGCACAGGTGACTTCAACCCCTAGGCCCACCTGGCCCCCCCCCCCCCCCGGGAGGCATTCCAGATGATGACTGAACCTAGTGGGTTAAGGTACAGAATGGTTCATTGGTTCCTAGGTGCATTGTCTCTCTGAGAATGTATGAGGCATGGGTTTCTAAGGCCTTTTCAGCCCCTTTCTGGCACCTCGGACCGAGGCAAACACATTATTCTTCTGGCCTCATGTGGTTATGAGGTCATGTCCCTGTAACTGTTCTACTTGAGGTGTTGAGAAATGGAGGGCCCTTCATGAGAACAGCAAAGCAAATGCTTTGTAGATTATAGATAAACGCAGATGCATAATGGAATAATGTAAGAAATTAATCTATAATCAAAGGGTATGCAGAAAAGTTAGGGGAAAATCACCATGTTATTTCTTAAAGGTCGTTTATACATAGGAACATTTTCAAAATTAGGTAATGTTAGAAAAACATAGTTGACGTAAGCCACAAGGAAATCACTAGCCTATATAATGCCACGTTTACTGCAATCAATCGGCCAGTTCAACACACTGCTGTTGTCTGTGTCCATTTTTATTTTAGTCTTAGTTTTTTATTTTAGTTTTTTATTTTCCAGTGTTTTTATTTTAGTTTTATTTTTTTTTCACTGACGCCATTCTTCCTTCGGGAACCCCTGGTGGCTGGAGCTGGTCTCCGGCACCTAAGTGCAAATGGCTTAAGATTTATTAAATGTTTTCTGCTGTATTTACTGCATGCCATTTGAAAACTCAAAATACTCCCATTAGAAAATACTGGTGTCTCCTGAAACATACCCCTTGTGAGGGGAGAACAACCTCCACAGTAGTTGCTTAACATGTGCTTCATTCTTGACTCCCTGAGTAGTAGGAGTTTTGCCACCTGTTGTGGAATTGATGCGGTGTTCAGGCCCCAAACTTTGGGAAGGTAGGCTATCAATTCAAGGGAAGGCTAATCCTGAAGGCCATAGAGTTTGTATCCAGAGCTAGTAAATGTTGAGATTCGTAAGCTTTGACAATGGTAATGTTCAGCACTCAAAGTGTGTACTCAATTTCAAAAATATATATACTACTAAAGTATTATTTGATTTTTTTTTTGCAAACCTCTTTCACCATCAGCTTGTTTATTGAAAATTCCTGGAAGCTATGAAGTACCATCTGTTTCCTTATCAAATTTTTCCCCCACAATCACAGACAAATATTGTTTCTTTTTTTATTCGTGAGGTTGCTTAGAAACAATGTGGTTCTATTCACAGGTCGGTTGCGATGGATTCTCTGATGATGGGCCTGGTGCAAGTAAAATTAAACAAACAAATGAAAAAAAAACAAACAAACAAAAAACCAACCAACCAACCAAACAAAAAAACTCCCCCAACTCTGAAAACAGCCTGAAAATCAACTTCCAATCCAGAAACACATACATAACAAACTACCCAATGTGTGCAGCATCTCACAAACAGACACACATTAGAATGATGCCTTCTTTGCAATCTGTCATCAAGAGTCATGTGACTTAACGGAACATTTTCATATCTGATGGAAAACTTAGCGGTGTGATCCCTTTGTAAGTGTTAGCAGTATAAAGTATGCCTTTTCAGCCTGAGAATATTGAGTAGACTATGAAGAATCCCACCCCCCCAAAATGGATTTCTTAAGCTGAAAAAGGTCTAAGCATCCTTTGCCAACCCACCAAGGGAGAGTCAATATTCCAATTCTGTTAGCTTCTGTGGAAATGGAGAGAGATATCAACAAACAGTATAGAGAGTGGCAGAACATATCCTAGGAGGAAGGTGGCTTCTCTGGGGGAAAAAGGAAGAGCAGAAAATAAAATAATAACAACAACAATAATAATAATATATAAAATATAATAATAATAAATAATCACTGTGATTGCTGTGATTTTGTTTACTCAGAAAAAATACCAGTTAGAAAAAAAGTCAACTCAGTGTTTTCTTCTGTCACATGAATTCACTCAACTGGTGATCAGACCAACCTATTCCTTTTAAAATGGCTAAGAAAATCTCTTGTAGGTCCCAAAATAGAAAATAGTTTCATGCATAGTTTTAAAATTGTTATGGTGGACTATTCCAAATATCTAGCACAGGACTGACATATCAGCAATCAGCATGATATGTAATCTATTCTGAACACCTGGCTACATTACTAATGTAATGTATAATGTCCATGTACGAATGTCCTGCTAACTAATTATGACCTTTAAAATATCAGTTCTTTAGGTTCAGTCATGCTTCCCCTATATGCTAAGTGCTTCTCAATATCTGGCAATATTTTAATATATTTACTTTTCAAAGTCATTTTGTGTACTTACTATATGCCAGGCATTGTACAAGATAGTTCACTTAAGTTCAATCTTCCTAATAGCTCCACAGCACAGTTCTTATTGTCCTTTCCATTTGCAAATGAGGAAACTGACCCTCAAGAACTCAGTAGTTTTTTCCACATTTGTTGCATTACAGAATATATGGTCTTTTCACCCCATTACAGAGCAATACATTCAGGATGCCTAGTAGCAAACAAAAGAGAGTCCCTTGCCCTATGCCTTTTACAGTGTAAAGCTCAGCTTTACAGTGGCGAGCATAATGTATAGAGTTGTTGAAGCACTGTGTTCTATACCTGAATCTAACATTGTGAATCAACTATACTTCAATAACCAAAGAAACAAATATATAAATAAAGTGTAAAGCTCAGAAATTTCCAACTGACAAATATAAACAGGATGAGTCAATCAAAGTGAAATATAGCTCAAGGTGAAAATATACCCAGAAAGCTCCTGTACCCTGGGAATATTCCGGACATGGGGCAGGCTGTCAAGTGCAACTGAAACCAGAACAGAGTCTGCCAGAAAATTAGAGTCCAGGGCAACTATCAGAAAGAAATAGACAGGGGGACCTTTGATACCAGCCTAAACCTAGTTGAATGGCTCTATAGGATTTTCTCCCCAATAAATAGCCTCTGTTCATACCTTCTGCAGGCTATCAAATGGGAGGAGGCACAGGCATGGAGGTTAGTCTTCACATACTGTAAGTTTGAACATACTCAGGTTTGTATTTGCACCGATCATTGTTTAATGTTCATCTCAAAGTTTTCTGTTCTAGAAGAGGGTATGAGCACATGTTCTTAAGAATTCAAGAAAGAAAGAATACAACTTAAATATATAATGCTTTTTAAAACGTCCACTAACAAAGTAGATTATTGCAGTTGCACATTTCTGTTTTTTTTTAATCTGTTTCTGAGAGGCACAAGTGGTAGGGAAGAACATAGTTCTTCAGTAACAGGCTTTACAGTTTGAATGCCAGAATTTGAGGGGTGTTTTATTTTTAATGTTTTAATTTTCATGTTTGGCCAAGAAATAAAACATGTTTTGCTTTTCCAGAAGGATCTCAAACAAGAGGCATGGTCACAAGTATCTTGTAGATTTCTTTATGCCTACCAAAGCCCATGGGTTGTTAGCAATGGAGCACCAGGCAGCTTCTTCTCAATGCAAAAGAGCCAGAGATCTCCAAAAGATATGGATGCCTGGGCCTTTGTAATTCCCTTGTTAGAGCCTAAAATGTCTGAAAATATCTGAAAAGAGAGTCTCTTATTAGAAAGAACACAATTTCACCCATTCTTAACTAAACATATACTCTGTGTCTCTTGAGTGATATCAAAAGTTGACTCTACCCACTGGATATGTTAGGGTAAGTGAAGTTCACATTACCTCATATATGCAGGGTCGCTTGCATTGGGTCTTTCCTTCAACCTCATTTTTTACCCTTCTAGCATCCCCCCCACCCCGGTCTTATTTTAATCTTCCTACCAGTCTTTGTGTCTGGGCTTCAAAATGTCATTAACATTGAGTCCTCCCATTCTTCAGAGTTGGATGTCTATAAGACGCATAAATTCCTTCCTTCCTGGAAACAATCACCTTTTATAATTAAATCACTCCCTAAAAGGCATCCAAATTGGCAAAGAAGATATAAAACTCTCACTATTTGCATATAAGATGATACTATAAATAGAAAATTCTAAAGACTCCACCAAAAAACTACTAGAACTGATAAATGAAGTTGCGGGATACAATATCAATGTCCAAACATCTGTTGTATTTCTCTACACTAGTAATGAAACAGCAGAAAATGAAATTAGGAAAACAATCCCATTTACATTTGCACCAAAAACAGTACAATATCTAGGAACAAACTTAACCAAATTGGTGAATGACCTGCACTCTGAAAACTATAATACGATGATGAAAGAAATTCAAGATGATGCAAAGAAAAGACATTCCATGCTCATGGGTTGGAAGAACAAATATTGTTAAAATGGCTGTATTACCCAAAGCAATCTCTATCAAAATATCAACAGCATTTTTTCACAGAACTAAAACAAACAGTCCTAAAATTTCTATGAAACTACAAAAGATCTTGAATAGACAAAGTGATCTTGAAGAAGAAAAACAAAACTGGAGGTATTACAACTCCAGATTTTATGTTATATTTCAAAGTGGTAGTAATTAAAACAGTATGGTACTGGCATAAAAATAGACACAGAAATCAATGGAACAGAAGAGAAAACCCACAAATATAACTACTTATATGGTCAATTAATCTTTGACAAAGCAGTAATGAATATACAATGGGAAAAATTCTCTTTCACAGATGGTGTTGGGAAACTAGACAACCACATGCAGAAGAATGAAACTTGGCCACTTTCTTTCACCATACACAAAAATAAACTCTACATGGATTGAAGACCTAAATGTGAGACCTGGAGCCATAAAAAACCTTGAAGAGGGCAGAGGAAGTAATCTCTCTGACAATGGCCATACCAACATTTTTTTAGGTATGTCTCCTGAGGCAAGGGAAATGAAAACAAAAATAAACTACTGGGGCTACATTAAAATAAAAAGTTTCCACACAGTGCAGGAAGCAATCAACAAAACTAAGAAGCAAGCTACAGAATAGGAGAAGATATTTGCAAATGACATACCCAATAAAAGGTTAGTATCAACAATATATAAAGGACTGATTTACCCCAATACCCAAAAAACAAATAATCCTATTAAAAATAGGTACAAGACATGAACAGACATTTCTCCAAAGGGAACATCCAGGTGGTCAAAAGACACATGAAAAGGTGTTCAACATCAATTATCATCAGGGAAATGCAAATCAAAACTACAATGAGGTGGGGTGCCTGAGTGGCTCAATAGGTTGAGCGTCCGACTTCAGCTCGGGTCATGATCTCACAGTCCGTGAGATCAAGCCTCACGTCGGGCTCTGTGCTGACAGCTCAGGGCCTGGAGCCTGCTTCAGATTCTATGTCTCCCTCTCTCTCTCTGCCCCTCCCCTGATCATGCTCTGTCTCAAAAATAAATAAAAACATTAAAAATTTTTTTAGGAACAAACTACAATGAGGTATCAATTTATACCTGTCAGAAGGGCTAAAATAAAAAAACACAGGAAACAACAAGTATTGACAAGGGTGTGGAGAAAAAGGAACCCTAATGCATTGTTGGTGGGAATGCAAACTGGTACAGCCACTGTGGAAAACAGTACAGAGGTTCTTAAAAAAAATATTTAAAAAAGAACTACCCTACTATCCAATAATCACACACTACTGAGTATTTACCCGAAGAATACAAAAACACTAAATCAGAGGGATATATGCACCCCTATGTTTATTGCAGCATTGTTCATCATAGCCAAACTATGGAAGCAGCCCAAGTGTTCATCAACAGATGAACAGATAAAGAAGATGTGGTATATGTGTGTGTGTGTGTGTGTGTGTATAGATATAGATATAGATATAGATATAGATATAGATATAGATATAGATATATGTATGTGTGTATATATATATGTATATATATATATATGTAGATACACACACACACAGGATATTATTCAGCCATAAAAATGAATGGAATCCTGCTATTTGCAATGACATGGATAGAGCTATAAAGTATAATGCTAAGCAAAATAAGTCAGTCAGATAAAGACAAATACCATTATGATCTCACTTATGTGGAATTTAAGAAACAAAACAAAGTACAAAAAAAATGAGGGACAAACCAACAGATTCTTAACTATTCAGTACAAACTGATGTTTACCAGAGGGGAAGTGGGTGGGAGGATGGGGGAAATAGGTGATAGGGATTAAAGAGTACACTTACCATAATGAAATAAATAAAATTAAATGAATAAAAAAAATAATAAATCAGTCCCCTCCAGAAGGAGAAAGCAGAAGGATCAAGAAGTAAGGACAGAGATTTCTATCCTGCCTTACATGTTCTAATCTTGGAGCTGTGTCACTCTGCGAAGTATGATGTTAAGGGGGCCTCCCCAGTTGGTAATCGGGACTAAGAGTCTGTGGCCAGAACAAGGAATCAACATGTGCCTGGTGGAATCTATCGGCTATAGTGAATTACATGGCACCAAAGTAAATCCAGAGTAACTTCTAGTCATTGTCTTATGCATGCATTTATTTTCTTTCATGCATGCATTCAACAGATACTTATGAAGTACCTACAGTATGTAAGGCAATGAGCCAAGGATAAGAAATATAATAGAAAAGAACAAACAGGAAAGTAAAAAGCTAAACAAACCAAACAACCACTCTTCTTAGATCCATCAAACAAGTGCTGGGCAAGGTGCTGCCCTTGCCCAGGGCAAGGTGCTGCCCTAAAAATTAAAGAGACAAACAGATACAGAGAATTAAAAATTACCAGAGCAGAGAGGTGCCTGGGTGGCTCGGTCAGTTAAGCGTTCAACTCTTGGTTTCGGCTCAGGTCATGATTTCATGGTTTTGTGAGTTTGAGCCACCTATATCCCTCTCTCGCTGCCCCTCCCCCATTTGCACTGTCTCTGTCTCTCTCAAATTAAATAAATAAACTTAAAAAAGAAATTACCAGAGCAGAAAATCATGAGCAAAAACCTTTATGGGAACCAGCACTGGGGTAAGAAAGCTTGAATTATAACTGATAAACTGCTAAAGGCACATTATGCACAAATTTGAAAAATGAAAACTTTAGAGGACCTTGTCACACTTTTCTGAGTTCTACCTCAGGGACTTCTACCAGGTCCTCAAAGTGACTGGAAAAAAATTCCCTCCTGCTTCCAGGAAGTGGAGAGAAAAGGAACCATTTTGAAATACATCAGAGCACTCTGTTCTTCTAAACAAGGCCTACTCTCAAGAAAAGCTATATTAACAGAGTTTAATCAGGAATCTCATGGGAAATACCCAAATCCATTTTCCTCTAGCTCTCCCGTTCCATGTAAGATGGGGGGAAAATACTGAAAAACAATGGTGACGTTCACAACCTAGGATCTCGGGCTTATCAAAAGACTAAGCCCTAAAACAGGATTATGGAATTCTCCTTCACCCCAGCTCTCTCCCACATTACCACTACATTCCTCAACATCTGTTTATAAAGCTTATTTTATCCGGTACGTCATGTCCATGTATCAATAAAAAATGGCAAGGCAGAAGACATATTTTGAAGAGAATGAGCAAGCACCAGATGTAGATTCAGTTCTGTCAAGGATATTAGAATTACCAAGTGAAGAGTTTTTCTTTAGTGATTAATATGCTAAAGGATTTGATGGAAAAAGTAGAAAACATGAAAGAACAGATAGAAAATGTTGGCAGAGAAACAGAAATTCTTAAGAAAGAATCTAAAAGAAAGGCTAGAGATCAAAAACACTGTATCAGAAATGAAGAATACCTTTGATGGGTTCAATAGTACATTGTAGTTGGTTGAGGAAAGGATCTCTAAGTATGAGGATATGACAATAAAAATGTTTCAAACTGAAAAGCAAGAACAATAAAAGACAGAAAGAAACAACAACAAAAAAATTCCATGCCTACAGGTTTGATACCTTGATTAAATTAACCAGGTTTTTTGAGAGAAACAGTCTGCTAAAACACACACATAGGCCTTTATCTATTAAGGAAATTGAAGCAATAATTAATAATCTTTCCAAGTCAGAAAGTATCAGGTCCAGATGGATTCACTAGTGAATTTTAGCAAAATTAAAGAAAAAAAATATGCCAATTCTCTACAACAACTATTATAGGATAGAAACAGAGGAAACACTTCATAACTCATTCTATGAGGTCAACATTACCTTACTTATTAATATCAGAGAAAGACATTATGAGAAACATAGGTGTAAAAATCCTCAAAAATATTATCGAATCAAATCCAACTTTTTTTTAAGAGACAGAGGGCACAAGTGAGTGATGGGCAGAGAGAGAAAGGGAAAAAGAAAGAGAGAGAGAAGGGGGGCTCACACAAAGTGGGGCTCAAGCTCATCTGATGCAGAATTTGAACTCACAAATGGTGAGATCATGACTTGAGCCGAAGTCTGATGCTTAACCAATTGAGCCACCCAGGCACCCTCAAATCCAACAATTTATAAAAGGCATTATACACCACAACCAAGTGTAATTTATTGCAGGTGTGCAAGACTGGTTAAATATTCAAAACTTAGTTAATGTAATCCATCATATCACTAGGCTGAAGAATAAAAATCTGATATAACCTGATCAGATTAATAAATGAAAGAAAAACATTTGACAAAATCCAACATCCATTCATAATGAAATAAAGATAAAAACCTCTAAGTAAACTAGGAATACAGGGAAGCTTTTTCAACTCGATAACGACAACAAAACACTATCATACTTAGTAGTGAAAACCTTGAAGTATTGCCATTAGGATCAGAAAAAAAAATTTCTCACCACTCCTTTTCAACATTGTACTCTAAGTTCTAGCTAAATGGGGTACTAGAGAAAGAAAATAAAGGGTATATATAGTAGGAAGGAAGAAAAAAAACTTTGTTCACACATGACACAATCATCTATATGGAAAACCCAAAGAGTAAATAAACAAACAGTCTGGAACTAATAAGTGATTATAGGATAGTCACAAGATACAATGTTATGTACAAAAGCCAATCCCTCTCCTATATTCCAGCAATGAACAAAAAGAATCTGAAATAGGAAACAAAAATAACATTTACATTAGCTTTCCCAAAATGCAATACTTAGGTATAGATGTGACAAAATATGTACAAGATCTATATGAGGAAAACTATAAAACTCTGGTGAAAGATACTAAAAAGGAAACAAATAAATGGAGAGATATCCCATGTGTGTGTGTATAAAGACTTAATATTGCCAAGATGTCAGTTCTTCCCAACTTGATATATAGATTTCATGCAATCCCAACAAATTCCAGAAAGTATTTTGTGGACACTGACAAACTGACTCAAATGTTTACATGGAGAGGCATAAACCCCAAATAATCAAATAAATATTGAAAAATAAGAACAAACTTGAAGGAATGACACTATTCAATTTCAAGACTTACTATAAAACGAATGTAACCGTATAATATTAATTAAAGAACAGATAACTGTAATCATTTGTACAGAACAGAGAGGTCAGAAATATACCCCCATTAATATAGTCAACTGATTTTTTTGACAAAAGAGCAAAGGCAATTAAAGATTATCCCTTTAACACATGGTTCTGGAACAATTAGGCATTTAAATATTTTTAAAAAAGCAACTAAACAAAGAAATCTAGACACAGACCTTACACTCTAAACAAAGATTAACTAAAAATGGATCATATACCTATCTGCAAAATGCAAAACCACAAAACTCCTAGAAGATAACACAGGAGAAAATCTCTATGACCTTGGATGTAATGATGACTTTTTACATACAACACCAAAATACAATTCATGAAAGAAACACTTGATGAATGGGACCTCATTAAAATTAAAACTCTCTACCCTGAGAAAGAAAACATCAAAATAATGAGAGGATAAACTACAGATGGGGAGAACATGACTACATTGTATGTTAACTAACTTGAAAGTAAATTAAAAAAATACAGTTTTGATAAATGATTATCCAACCCACCGGAGAACTCTTAAAACTCAATATGAAGAAAAGTGAACAACTGATTTAAAAAAAATGTGGAAAAGACCTGAACAACTTACCAAAAAAGACATAAAGATGTCAAGTAAGCATATCAAAAGATACTTCTTTCACATAATATGTCAACAGGGAATTGCAAATTAAAACAATCTTATCAATCTGTCCACAACTTGCCTTAACTACAGATAAACAAAACTAATGACCAGCAACTCATACAAGAAACATAGAATAAGAGAAAGAATGGGGGGGGGGATAGTTTAAAAATACTAAAATGAAAAAGACTTGTCAAAAAAGGAAGAGACTTTAAAACAATGAGATATCACTTCACACCTATTAGAATGGCCAAAATGCAAAACACTAGTAACACCTAATGCTCATGAGAATGGGGGACAATAGTAACTCTCATTCCTTGCTGGTGGCAATGCAAAATGGTACAGCTACTTTGGCAATGCAAAATGTAAAGGAGTTTGACAGTTACTTATAAAACTAAACACTTACCATGTGATCCAAGAATCAACTTTCTTGGTATTTATTCAAATAAACTGAAAACTTGTGTACACACAATGACCTGCACATAGATGTTTACATAAGTTGCTCTATTAGTACTTGTAAAAACTTGGAAGCAACCAAGTTGTTCTTCAGTGGATGAATGGATAAATAAACCATGGCACATCCAGACAATGGGATATTTATTCAGTGCTAAAAATAAAAGAGCTAATGCACCTTAGAAAGATATGCAGGAGGGGCGCCTGGGTGGCTCGGTCGGTTAAGCGTCCGACTTCTGCCAGGTCACGATCTCACGGTCTGTGAGTTCGAGCCCCGCGTCGGGCTCTGGGCTGATGGCTCAGAGCCTGGAGCCTGTTTCTGATTCTGTGTCTCCCTCTCTCTCTGCCCCTCCCCCGTTCATGCTCTCTCTCTGTCCCAAAAATAAATAAACGTTGAAAAAAATTTTAAAAAAAAAAAAAAGAAAGAAAGATATGCAGGAAATTTTAACACATATTACTAAGTGAACGGAGATAATCTGAAGAGGTTTAAACTATATGATTTAAACTGTATGGCATTCAGGAAAAAAAAAAATAACTACATAGACATTAAAAAGATCAGTTGTTGCTGGGTTGCCAGGTGTGAGGAGGGAGCTAAGGCTGAATAGGTCCAGCGCAGAAAACTTAGGAGGAGGGAAACTATTCTGTAAGATACTACGGTGGTAAGCACATGTCATTATTTGCAAAAACCTATGAAATGTAAAACATGAAGAGTAAACCCTAAGGTAAACTATGGATTTGAGGTTATATTAATGTGTCAGTGTAGGTTCATCAATCATCACAAAGACAAGACGCTGTGATGCAAGATACTGTAGTTTTGAGTGTAGGTGGACAGGGATATATGGCAACTCTCTGAACTTTCTGTTCAATCTTACTGTGAACCTAAAGCTGCTCTAAAAAATAAAGTTTATTAATTAAAGGAACCCAACAATTTGCAAAAAATCAAACATTCCAATTAGCAAGTGGGAAAAAAACACAAAGAGACATTACATTAGAGAGGATAAAGATGACATATAAACACATGAAAAGATTTTCAACATTGTTAGCTATTAGCAAACCTGTTGATTAAAAACCGTGATGAGTTATCACTATATATCTATCATAATGGCTAACATACATAAAAAGAAGAAACCAAAGTTAGCCAGGATGTTGAAATACTGGTTTGATCATACACTGCTGGTAGGAATATAAAATGGTATTTCACTGTTGAATATGGTTTATCATGTTCTTATAAAACAAAACATCCACTTACCATATGGCCCAGCAATTGCATTCTTGGGCATTTATTCCATTATAATGTCTGCATATTGTCATATAAAAGCCCATACACTGATGTTCTGAGTAGCTTTATTTATAACAGTAAAAAGCTGGAAACAATTCACATGTCCTTCAATGGGTGAATTGTTTAACGCAACTATGGAAAACTAATCAGCAATTAAACAAAGAACTACTGATACACAGCACAAGTCCCCTGGGAATTGTGGAATTATGTTGTGTGTTTAAAAGAAATCCTAAAGGTTCTATACTGTAAGACTGTACTTATAGAACATTCTTTTTTTTTTTTTAATTTTTTTTCAACATTTTTTATTTATTTTTGGGACAGAGAGAGACAGAGCATGAACGGGGGAGGGGCAGAGAGAGAGGGAGACACAGAATCGGAAACAGGCTCCAGGCTCCGAGCCATCAGCCCAGAGCCGGACGCGGGGCTCGAACTCACGGGGCCGCGAGATCGTGACCTGGCTGAAGTCGGACGCTTAACCGACTGCGCCACCCAGGCGCCCCGAACATTCTTGAAATTAGGACATTTTCCACATAAAAATTAGATTTGTGGTTATCTGTGGTTATGGTTGAGAGTAAAGTGGGTGAGGTTGTAAAGGACAACGTGAGAGACAGGGACATCTAGTTCAAGGGCCTTAAGATTTTGACTACTCAGAATCTTCTGAATTATCTGCATCTTCAATAATGGCCAGAGGCCTTTCTATTATTACTTGAAGGTAGTGCAGAAATCTCTCTTCCGCATACAAAAGGCAAATGTATCACCCTTGCCCTCCTGGTCAGTAGACCTGTAAGCAGACTTATGTCACAGCATGGCCCAGATGGTGTTGTAGTAAGAGTGAAAAAGGTGGAAATGGATTATGTGTGTATATTAAATCATCTGAATGAAATGCAATCAGAACATATATATCACAACGGAGCTGCAGGACCTAGCCATGGCAAAGCAAGCATGAGGACGGTAATCAAGGAGAAGATAAAATTAGAGAGAAACTTAACACCTTGGCAAGAACTCTAGGAGATGATGTATGAACTCACTACTAGGATGCTCCCAGAGGCATGGAAAAGATGATGTCCAGTGCTGAGTGAAAATGAACAGCCAGAATCATTGTGTAGCAGATGGCAGAGAACTGGATTAAGAAGGTTAATGAAGTCGGCATGCTGAAATATGTATGATTTGCATAATCAGAAGACCCACCAAATGATTATATTTCATAGGAAGATCGAGAGGACTTAGTCACCAAGCCATAAGGAATGTGCTAGAGAGAGGAAAATAAGCATCACTAAAACTTTTAGTGGTAGCTCATCTCTGGAGGGTAGAAACTTTAGGTCATTCATGGCAATGCAGAAGGTAAGGTGCTGACACTATTCAGGTTATGTAACAGCAGACAAAAAACTCGATTTCAGGGTCAGAATTACTGTCACAAGTAGCAATGTCAGAGTGGCAGCTAAGGGCAACTGACCCACAGAGTTCTGGAGATGCTTAATAGAATACAACATTCCAAGGGTCAAAATAATTAGAAAATTAAGAATGGTCACACCAATCAAACGTCATCATCTATTCCCCAGTGTCCAAGTTTGAGTCAATTTTCAAACCCTGGTTGTATTGCCTGAACAGATGGCTAGCCCTTGAAGAAGGACTGTGCAACATTATATACTAGGTATCCACATTAACCATCTCTGTGATCCTTATTTATGGGCCTTGGTCCACTTACATTGAAAGCTATGCATCTGAGGGTCTGAGCTGACACTGAGACCCAAAGACTTGAAGTGTCCTCATGGCACTAGGTGAGGTACAGGAGGATCAGGTAATAAATGGAGTCCTGGCAAGGTCTGGTTACAGTGGACCTATTGATCTGCAGATATATCTGCAACGTGGTACAAACTCCACACTGGTTCTCTGTTTGAGGGGAAGGCCAAGAAGAAACCTGGAAACAATCACTTGCAGCAAAGATAATAAATGCAAAAGTTGATCACATCACAGGAGGGCAATTGAAAGCAAGGATTAGTGCCAGCCTCAAGAATCTTACAGGGCACAGGAGATTTCCATAATATCACCATGTATTCTCCAGTATGGCCCCTGCAAACATTGGATGATCCTGGAAGATAACTGAATACAACTGTAAATGTTACAGTTGAAGTGTATTCCCCCCAAAACGTATGTTGAGGTCCTAACTTCCAATACATCAGGATATGACCTTATCTGGAAATAGGCTCATTAAAGATGTAACTGATTGGTAAATATTAGGTGACTGGACTAGGATAGGGCCTTAATCCAATATGACTGGTGTTCTCATGGGAAGAAAAGAGACAAACAGAGGAAAATTGGACAGGTGAAGACAGACATGCAAGGAAAGAACTCCATGGGATGATACAGGTAGAGATGGAACTGTTTTCAAGTTAAGGAATGTCAAAGACTGTTGGCAAACCACCAGCAGTTGGCAAGAGTCAAGGAAGGATCCTCCTTTAGAGGGTACAGAGGATGTATGGCCCTGCCAACACCTTGATTTCTGACTTGTGCTGTTAAGAACTGTGACAGAATAAATTTCTGTTGTTTTAAGCTACTAAGTTTGTGGTACTTTGCTACAGCAGCCTGAGGAAACTAACACAGTGTTCAATCAGGTAGTAGCCCTGATCTCAGCTATGGTGCCAGATATTCTTCCCTTGCTAGAGCACACTGATGTTGCCTCAGGTTGATAGAAAACAGCCAGCAATTTGATAAAGGAATTCTTTTCTGTCTCAATAAAAAAATAGAATCAGAAATAGTTCGTAACAGACAAAAATATATAATTATGGCTTTGCTCCAAAGCTAGGCTAACTCTCCTGATCTCTGTCATAATACAGTACTAAGAAATGTGCAAAGTATAGGCACCAGAGTACATCATGTTGGTCTATTATCTCAGTAAGATCACGCTGATAGGTCTAGAGGAGCAGTAAGTGGTTAGTATGGTGAAGGCCATGGTAAAACATATGTTGTCCAGAGAATGAAAGACAAATCCTATTTTGGTACAGGGACCAACCACGCCTATAATATTTAGGTTCTAGTGGTCATGGTGGAGAACATTGTCTCCTAAGTAAAGGATAGACCATGGCATCTTTTATCTCTCCCCCTGAAGAAAAATACCTCGTTGACCTCTTTAGACTCTGTGGGTAGCACATGCCAAATAGCTCTCAAATAGGAAAGATACCCAACTAGGAAAGAGCTGTAGCCAAATAGACTTGCTATTTGATCCAGGATATCCAGAACACTCTATGGCATTGAAAACATCAGAGGTATAAAATTAATGTATACATTCTGTGGCAAGACCCAGTAAGATAATTATAACTCAGGACAAAGGACAATAGACCATCTTTAGCTTCCAAAACCAAATGAGATCAGATGTGTTCAGAGTGCTATGGCCATAGACTGCTTTATGACCCAGCAATCCCTCCTCTGAAAAAATTGAGATTCAAATCCTGGGAGATTTACTCTACAATCCATGGTCTTAATAAATACATATTGAATTAGTAAGTGGATAGAATTTCTGCTCACATTCACTTTTTTAAAAAGCTGCCTTTGACTTCCTTTATGCCTTTTTTAACAGCTTTATTGAGGTATAATTGATACAAAAAGAAATGCACACACTTATTTAATATAGATAATGTGATGAGTTTGGGAATAGGCAAAAACTTGTGACACCCACACCACAAGCAAGGTAACAAACATAACCATCACAGAGGTTCCTTGTGTCTCTTGTTTTTTTGTTTTGTTTTGTTTTGTTTTACAGTTAAGAATTCTTTTGAATCTACTACTTTATGTTCACCAGGACTTGCTTTCACTTCTGATTTCAGTGTTTGACACAAACACTTTGAATAAATTGTCTCTTTTAATCCCCACTGCAAACCTATATGGGAAATACCACTTTTATTTCTAATTTATAGAAGGTAAAGCTTGGAGAAGTCACACAGATGAGAAATACATAAGTCAGGATTCAAGCCCTGCTTCATTGGTTTCCAAAAGGGGTGTTTTTAAGCACCAGTAGGTACTGACTTTCAAAAAAAAATAGATTAGTTTTATTTGTTTTGCTGCCTCTTCCTGGATAAAAATACTGGTCCATATATATAATTTACCACTGGTGACTATTTTAGTACCCACATTTAGTACCCAATGGCTGATGTACAAATTATACAAATAATGAATTCCATCTGGCCATGGCCTTTATTTAATTTTTTGACAAACTTTGTTTTTGTCATTTAAGCAAAAGAAAAAAAGATAAAAGTAAAATTGAGATAGTATATTTAATAAATTAAATGGAGCTATATAAATTCTGGTTCTTGTGCAGATGAAGCCAAAATCACTGCCATGTTCTGAGTGAACGCAAACTATGACGGCCAACTTTCTTTTATCTCACTCACACTTCCCTTTCCTAGGTCCTTTTGATCCATTTCAGATTGGATTGATCTGTGTACACACTTCGTGCGCACAATTCCATTTTA
Source organism: Prionailurus bengalensis (assembly GCF_016509475.1). Taxonomy (NCBI): domain Eukaryota; kingdom Metazoa; phylum Chordata; class Mammalia; order Carnivora; family Felidae; genus Prionailurus; species Prionailurus bengalensis. The sequence continues at coordinate 121,012,120 of NC_057343.1, read as the reverse complement.
TCCTTTGTGAGTATCTTTCTCAAGGAGTCACAGAAGAAAGAGAATAGGGCCTTTAAAAGCCTCATTTTTATCTTTCTACTGGATGAAAAATTTGGGGGACAATTTAATACATCTGATTCTTCAAACACCCTCAAGTTATATTTCTGAAGACACTTGAATAAAGATTTGTTGGAAAAACTTGCCGGGGAAAGGTAGTAGGCTATACGATGGTAACAATACTATTCAATCTAAAGAAACAGTTACTCCAATTTCATACTGAAACATAAGCTGGATTACAGCTTGACCTCCTATATTGACTTTCTTCCCAATGCACAGCAGGAAAGCTTAAAATAAAATGCACACATTTCCTTTATGTAGGGTTTTGGCCTTAAAATTTCCAGACTAGACACAAGCAACACACACTCATGCACACGCACAAGTGGCATAAATTACTTATGATTTCAGGGATTAAAACAGTTTCGATGTCGTTTATCAAGGACTCAAATGATGTGACCGAGACTCACTTTCTTACTTTAGCCTCCTTTTCTTAGTAAGACTTCCCACTTTCTCAGGCTAATAATCTGTCAGTCAATCAATCTGCTCCCCTTCCCCACACACACCCCACAACCACCAGCATTTCTCAGAATTGGATTCATACTCAGTAAGGCTATTTCTACATGATCTCAAGATGACCATCAGCATATTAGCAGTATCACACTTGTCTGTGTTCACTTTGGGAAGAGACAATCTGCTTTCCTGTAGCTTAATTAAACAGCTTTAATTGAGTCTCATTGACTCTTAGTGACCTATTTTGGGTCTCTTGCCATGTCTGAATCTATTGCTATGGCCAGGAAGCTAACATATGTTGAATGACTCAGGAAAATTGAGACCATATCATGGACACTGGGAGTGAGATCAATTCTACTCATCTACCTACCTGAGAAATTTGGAATACTGTTAAGAAGCTGGTAGGAGAAAATTAATGTAAGAGAGGCTAACATCAAATTTCCATTGGAATACTTATGTAGATATTAAAGCCAAATTTGAAGAAACACAAACTACTGCCCTGGGTTATTCCAGGATCTTGTCTCTGAAGATAGCACAAGGGAAGTCAGGACAAGTAGCTACTAGTCACAATGTCTGGTTTGGATTTTGAGCCTCATTTATGTTAATATTTTATGCTTTATGATTTCTTCTTCCATATACTAGCATCACTTTGTACTTTTCTATTATACTTCATATAATTCACATGTACTTTAAATTCCATCTAGTGCAAATCAATAAAAACACTCGTATTCTACATGCTCAAGGAGCTCCTAGTACTTGGGGGTGGGGGGAGTAAGATATGTAAACAGGAAAATTACTCAAAGTATGAAAACTGCTATGATAAAAGAAAGCATCTTATATAGGCATTAGGAAATGCATACAACCCCATTTTTAATGAGTATGGAGTTGGGAGTGAGAAGATGCTTAGTGAAGGAGTAAAGTGGGGGAAATGTAAGGGATCTATTGGTTCTCTGCACAGATCTAATCCCTGACTCACTTTGTCCTTACTCCCTCCAAAACTTACAGCACTGAATTTCTATAGAAAGAAAGAAAGAAAGAAAGAAAGAAAGAAAGAAAGAAAGAAAGAAAGAAAGAAAGAAAGAAAGAAAGTTTTAGTTGGCCTTTACAGTTTTAAGACATAATTCAGAATGGATCAAAAATATACCCTAGATCAAGCTTATAATATGGCATCAGCTCCTGCTAAAACTGTTGCTTCTCTGTGACATTCAAAATAGAATTTGATGAGATAGCCAGATCCCCAATGTCCAATTGCCAAACATGCCAAAGTCCAAAGCCAAGAAATAAATGGCAGGCATCTGTCTTTCTATGCAATTTCTGCATTGAGATGTAGAAAGTTCGCCTTTGCTTATTTCTAGGAATTTTATATATGACATAAAGGGAAAATGCTCAAGTGAAGCATAAATGGCTGGTACAGTACATGTGTGCAGAGCTGAGAATGAATTTAATTTTTACCACCCAGAGTTTCCAACATAAAGCTCAACAGAACTTAAGATCCCAAAGGGAGAACTTACCCTGAATAATAAACTGGTCTATCTCCTTTCTTTAAATGGCCCATGGCAGATGAAGTTGACTCAAAAAAGAACTTGATAGTAAATATGTATCCATTAGGTCATTTTGGAGGCAAGTTATAGAAAACTCAACAGATAACTGGCTTAAAACCTGTGTAAACTAATCAATTCACACAGCTAGAAATAATAAGAGGTAGGATGAGCTTTAAGGATGAGTTGTTTTAATCTATAGTCTTTAGATCAATTTTTCTGTTAGTCTCTTGGCAATGTCCTCTTCTGTCCTACTCTGTTCAGTAGCAAGGCAAGGGATGATGCCTGAGGAAAAATGTGATATTCATTAGTAGTGGCCAATAAATACCTCTGGTTTCTTTCCTGGAACATACATATTTGCTCACCCCTGCTCTCTTGAAGTTAGATGTGGTCCTGTGACTCATTGTTAGCAGAACATGATTAGAAAAAATGTAAGTTAATTCTGGGTTTGGGATCTAAAGGCCATTTTCTAGGGTGATGGGCATTGAGGAGGGCACTTGTTGGGATGAGCACTGGGTGTTGTATGTAAGCAATGAACCACAGGAATCTACCCCCAAAAAACCAAGAGCATACTTTACACGCTGTATATTAGCCAATTTGACAATAAATTATATTAAAAAAATAATAAATACATATTAAAACATTTTAAAACAAGGCCATTTTTACTGGTACAGTGATGAGTACTGCTCTGGATCATGACTGCTGTGCCAGCCCATGTGCTATAGAGAGGACAGGGCAGAGGAAACCTACTATCCCATGTGTGGTGGAAATTAATGTGAAAACTATATAAACCTTTGTTATTGTATCCCATCAATAACCTAAAACCTACTGAACCCAATATAAGAGAAACCCATTTCTAAATATCATCCCAGAAAATCAAGGAAGACCTTAATGTAAACCCCCCATATTGTCTCCCTGTTTTAACTCTTTGGCATGTATTCCTATTACTGAGTCGATCATTGTCAAGAAATATCACTGCTTTAAGATCAAACAAGCCAACTTCTAGATCTTGGATCCTTAATTCAAGTTCCCTGAAGTCTCATGGGATGTATAGGGACATATGCTATTCTGAATAAAACAGGATTTTGTTAAGTAAGGTCCAAGAAATTTCTATTCAAGTCAATGTAAGTTTTCTGCCCTTCATTGGGTTTAAGAGGGTGCTTAGTAATGTGTCTTCTTAAACACTGCCAGTAGAAATCTCTTTCTGCCTATTTCCCATAATTTCAGCTGGACTATTCACAATAGAAAATCACCATCACAAACAATATTTCTTGTTTACTTGGGAGGACTCCACCTCCACCTTCTAGAACAACAAATAGAGTTGAGAGTATAGAGGATTAATGAAAAAGTCCAACTCTCTCTGTTGGATACACCTTAGTGCAGGTTATCAGCTCATGATGACAGTAGTCTCTGCAATAACTATTTATACATTTTTAATTATAGTTTGTCTCATATGGACAGCCTCCCCCATCATTTTTCTAACAATCATAACAGAACATATTCCCTGCACACCGAAGAATTATTTGGTCTCTGAGCATGATATGTGAGTTAACTTATCCCAAGTTTCAACATTAGATTGAGGTACATAGGAGTAAGTTACTGTTTACTTGATCCTAAAAGTCTTTTCCTAAAATCTTTATCAAATTGGTAACAATCTCTTATGTTTACTGTTCTCAAGCACAAAAGGAATTATGTCTTATCAAGCTATGTTAAATACATCTTGAGGATATGAAGACCTTTTTAAGTAAAAATTATGTAGCATGATATAGATAGAAGTGAAGTTACCCTAACTCAGTTTACCTAGAGTGCGATTTATACTAAGTAACATCTCCACTATGCACGGTGAATTTGATATTACTATGAAAAGGCACAGAATTAAAACAAGACTGAAGTCCCAAATAGCACTGACAGTTCAGAGGCTGCTAAGCTCTTGTTCCCTTTATCTTCCTTTTAAGCCCATGGAAAATACTCCAAAATTATCTGTTATATCAACCATGTATCTCCAACATATTTGTTCATTTATTCATACATGAATGCATTTCAAGGAGTGAGATAAAATCAGAGGAGAAAATGTTTGGGTTGTAAATATAATTAATTGGGTAAGTACTACTGTACCCAAAAGTGTACAAGAAGGCCTTGGAAGTGTTATATCTTAGATTACGTCTTTGGGTCATATTGCTCATTTTATTTCTCCAAGATAGTTTCAAAACGGAGCACCAAATTCAAAAGACATAACTACCTGCAGCCAAGAAAAAAATTGTGTGCCAGGCATCATCATCTACAGAAATTCAGACCAGCATGCAAACAATTCATTTCCTAACTTCTTCCATTGCATGTCCCATAGTAAGGAATACAGAGAATCCTAACATCTGAAAAAATCTTACCCTTTATGCTTAGAAACAAAGAGTAGGAATGATTCAACAATTTAAGACACTGAAGCTATCAAAATTATATTATAACCCTGGTGAGCCATAATTCAAGCAAATAGAACCTTAAAATAAGCTAAGAACCAGAAGAAACTCTAGGGGTCATTTAGTCCCACCTTCTGACAAGAGACATCTCTTCTTCAACATCCTTTTATCAGCAGTCTTCTTACCTCTGCAAATATATTTCCAGGAATGGGAACTTACTTCTCAAGAATGTCTACTCCATTTTTGAAGTTATGATCATTAAACCATTATTTATCAAGATTAAGGTGAAATCTTTCTTCCTCTAACTCGCCTATTATTTTCATTCTAAAATGACACAGAGTAAATTTTCTCTTCCTTAAGTTAATATGGCAGTCTGGCTTTAGATTAAGATATAGAAAGGTGGGAGAAGCAAGTCATAAAAAAAGTTAGACATCAATTTTTAAATTCAGTCATCAACATCCTTGGGTACACTCTGTGATATGCCTGTATTTCATCCAAATCCTCACCCTTGTATACCCACAGCAGGAATGATAAACATAAACTTATTCATGTCACTCTTCTATTTAAAATCCTTGAAAGGCTTTTTATCTCATCTTAAGATAATGTCTGAACTTCTTTACATGGTTTCAAGGCTCTACATGCAAAGGCTTCAGAGTCCTTCTTAATTCTCGTGGCCACCTGGAAATCAACAATGCATCCACACTAAATGCATTTCAATACTTGGAAACCACCAAAGGTCACTCTCTTTCTTTCACCTTGAGAGTCTCCTTATTGTGTCAACAACATTCTTTTATGCCTCTTGCTCTGCATAACTAATTCTGGTTTCATATGAAATATTTCTCAGAAAGCCTTCCCTGACAGTCCAAATTTGCGTTTGATTCCTCTCCCACAATCTCTTATGGCATCCTACAATCTCCTTAAAATAGCCCTTACTATACTGTATTTTAAGTTGCTCATTAGAACTGGAAGCTGTATGAGAGCAGCAACCAGACTGTGTCTCTATTATAATGCCTAAAACACAATTCTGCTTGGTAACTATTTGTTGAATTTACGAATAAATGATCAAAGATAAATAATAAACGTGAGTGAAAAGTCACTTATCCAAGAGCAATGAAATTGTTTTCAATATAGTCCATCTATTGAAGCTGAGAGTGATCTAGTGGATTTTGCAAAGTTTCCAATAACCGAAGATAGTAACAGAAAAAGAAATATTTCCAGCTAATTAAGCTCTTCTTGTGGTTAAGGTTTATATGTTACCATTAATCTTGACAGTCATTGGTGCAGGGGTGGTTGCTCAGTTATCTCTCTGTTAGTAGATTTAAGAATTATTTATGATTAAATTATAGGACAATGTTTATAAAGGGTACATTTCCATGACAATTTTTTTTCTTTAAAAATAATTTTAAAAGGGCCACACAAAACCAAGTATCATTCTCAACACTAGAAGAATATGATGATCCCAAGTTGATATTGCTCTCCTTTTAGGAATGAGTAGATCAGGTTGATGACAAAGAAAGTTGTTTTCAACTCCCATACCTAGGGTGGGCCATTACATCACTTGTATCACCTTTTACAGGATAACATCATTGACAAGGAATTGACAAAATAGTAAATAAATGACCAAGAAATGGATGATTTGCTTTGTAAATCTTGAGCATATATCTGGCTTTGTTTATTGCCTAGCCATTGTGGATGTGCAAAACAGTGTGCCAGGAAAGAAGCCTAGAGTTGCATTTTATGTAATCAATGCCATAAGTTATTGCCCAGCCCCACTGCACAAGGGCTGTTTCAACCTTGAACATGGCCTTTTGTCTGAACGTATCACCATATGTTCCCAAATTGCTGTGCAAAGACTGATTGTTCCACAGTCTCCTATTAATATTTTGCCTGGGCATAAGGTTTGCTTTTATTTATCTAAAATGTTCCAAATTGCCAAGTGATTTTTAAAGTAATTGTTAAATTTTACAAGTAGAACCTGCTATTCTATGACTCAATTGCACAGTCGAAATATGTGAAAACATCATGATCTGACTTACAATGGCATGGTAAGATACAAAGGACAACTGTCACTTTTCAGCTCAAGGGGCTGAGATTGAAACCCAAGAAGAAGACTTCAAATGTATTTTTCCCCTTCTTTCCCTTGCCCTGCTATTCATACTCAGCTCATTAGTCTTGAAATAAAAAATAGAATGATCTTTTAGGGAATTTAAATCACTGAAACAATACTCATCCCAGAGTTTCTGGAAAGGGTAGCATATGTCCCTAGTAAACCTTTAATATTAATGGCCCCAATTCGTTTTTCGTTTTCTTCAAGGACAAAACCAGTGTGACTCCAGAACTCAAAGGGTAAGAAGGGCCCAAACTGGAGAGGAAGACTTCATTCCCTTCCCATCCACACCAGCCAGCCTGTCACACTTCATGCTATTCTTTTCCAAAAAGTAGCACCCAATCATCTATGACAAATGTGATCTAGGAAAATCACAGAACATCATACTATGAGAAACAACAACCGAGGAAAGATAGCATGAGTGTGCATGTTCTCTTTCTCTTTCTCTTAGTCTCTCTCTCTCTCTCAGTCACATACAATTCAATTTCACAACATCCTTTTGGCAAAATATGAGATCAGGGCACAAATTAGACCTCAAAATGTCACCACCTTGAATCCTACATTTTTCTTTCGTAGTGCTGAAAATACTGTTTCCTTATTGGTCTCCATCTGTAGACTGTCCTCAGGGAACAGAAACTTTATCTTGTTGTTACATTTCTAGTGCCTCCTGGTGACAGAAAGTCATAGTGATTAGAAACATAAAAGCTGGAATCAGATACGCTTGGATATGAGCCCTGGCTATATTGCTTAATAGCTGTGTGATTGCAATTTTCCACATTTGCGACAGGGGAAAATAATAGTGCATAACTCTTCGGGGTGCTATGACGATCAAATGACATTTTACATATAAAATGTGTAGCTCTGCACCTGACTCATAGCTATTGCTCAATTAGAGGTTAGCCATGATGATGATGAGAATGAGGATAATGATGATGAGCTACTTTGGCACATAAACGGTTTGGTGAATGCTACCGGATATTTTTATATTTCTCTATCCTAAAGAAGATGCGGACTCAGCCTATGTATAAACTGAGACTTAGAGATTTTTACTCTATGACCCAAGATATGACATGTAGTAAGTGACAGAGCTTCAATTTATACCAACATCTGTCTGACTTTGCAGGCTGTGTTCCTGAATGATCCGTCATATTGACACCATGGCCCCATGCATGCTGGGAAAATCAGCTAATCTCTCATAATATGAGGAAAAGCCCTCTTTTCAGATCTTTGTCTCATATCCTGGCACCTGTGCTTCCAGTATGCCTCTTTTACTGCTCAATGCTAACCTCTGTTTCCCCAGCTACAAAATGGGCATTGTGAGAACACTAACAACTGTTCTGTAGGATTAAGAGGATTAAATACGCTAGTAAGCCTCAAGTATTCGACCTTGCCTGTCATACGGTAACCAAGTACAATATGCACTAATTTATATTTATTAGTGTTACATTATCATTATTGTTACTTAAAGCATATAATGAGTAATAGAGATCTACCTGGAGGTGACTTAAGCAAACAGTGACAGTTTGTCCTCAAGTAATAACAGGCCTGGATATAGGCGGCTTCTGTCCTTGGTTCTGTGACCTAATGATATCCACAAAGACCAAAGGTCTTTCTTTTCAACCCACTATGCTCAGCATGCTGCTTTTTCATTCTCCTAGCCTTAGGATAGTTGTTAGAGATCCAAGATTCACACTTACATTCAATTCAGGAAGAATGGAGAGGAAGGGGCCAGAGAGATAGTACAAGAGATGAGTGTCCCTTTCATCAGAAAAGCTAGCTTTTTCTCAAAGCCCATTCTTTCAGTGCCACAAGACATCCACTTATGTTTCTTGGACAAAACTGCATCACATGGCCTCTAAGGTAGGCTAGGAGGGTTTTTAATTTTTGAAGTTCTATACTGGAGATGGCCAAGAGAAAGGGATTTTGCAAGAGATGCATTGGGCGACAAAACCTGCGTGCTGTATTCACACAGGGAAATTCACAAATGCTGAAATATGAACTTGATGGTCAAAGCATCATCATCAATGTTCATTCAACACCAAATTTTAACAACAAAAGTAAATTCATATTACTTGTAAATAGAGATATTTTGAATGACCAACATTGTAGAGTGGATAGAAAATACTTTGGATTAAGATGCATGAGAAAAATTAACTACACCAGTATTCAATGTATTTGTCTGCACTGTGCTTCTTTACTGACAAGTTATTGGCTCTAATATGCTAGAATATGTGTAAATGAACTGTTGATCAAGGAATTGTCACAAATGGCTCTAAGTCCTTGGGGACAGGCCAATCTGGCTCTGAGTTGTGGCTTGGCCACTTTCCAACTGTATGACTTTTCACAAGTCACTGTTTAGCTTTCTTCCTCACAAGTAAATTAAGAATAATCATTGCTCTCCTACTAGGTGTTCAAGAGGATTAAAATGTAGATGAATATGTATATGTAGAAAAAGTCTTCACGATGCCTGGCGTGGAGAAGATCCTTCATATATCTCAGTGCCCATCACATTTCCTCAGAAAAATCAGCAGAAATTTGGGTCAGAAGTCTATATTTAACTATTATTCTAAATTTCTCTGTTGTGTCTATGACTGTTTTTTTCACTTTTCCTTTGTTACTGCCTGAGGGTATATCCCTTTCAAACAAGCAGGAAGGGTCCCCCCAGGTGGGTATTATATTTCTACCAAAAGAGATAATGGGTAACAAAGACTCTAAGGTCACAATACCTGGATTCAAACCCTGGTACTATTTTTTACTTATAGGGTGACCTTGGTCAAATTATGTATCTGTACCTGAGTTCCTCATTTGTTACGAAGGATTTAAAAAGTACTTGTCTCGTAAGAATTTTTAGAGTGGTAGACAACTGTGTAAATTGTTAATTTTAGATGTCAACTTGGGGGTTGTTTTGGGATGAGATTAACACTTATATTGGTGAACTCTGGATAAAGCAGATGGCCTTCCATAACATAGGTGGGACTTATCCAATCATTTGAAGGCCTAAATAAAAAACAAAAAACAAAAAGAGACTAACCTCCCAAGCAAAAGAAATTCTCCAGAAGACTGTTTTCAGACTTCATCTGCACCACCAACTCTCCTGGCTCTCTAGCACACTAGCCCCCTAAACTGCTGATTTTGAACCTGTCAACCTCCATTATGTTGCATGAGCCAATTTTAACTAGCTGATCAATCGATTCTATTAGTTCTGTTTTTCTGGATAACCTTGACTAATATAAGACCCTAAGGGGGTGGATTCCCATGACCTAATATCCTTGCCTTTGTGTAATCCACTCCTCTTAAGTATGAACAACTCCTGTGATCTGCTTCTAACCCATATAATTTTTCAAAACCAATGGAGTATCACCCACCCAACTGTATTATGTATACGTCAAAGGTGAGATTTTTCAGATGTAATTCAGGTCCCTTTTTTTAGTCAAGTTTGAGTTAATGAAAAGCGATTACCCTGGGTTGACCTAACATAATCAAGTGGGCCCTTAAGAGAAAAGGCCTAGGCATTCCAGCAAGTTAAGACTAGAAGCAGTAATATGTCTCTTTCTCTCTTGCATCTCTAGCTTTGAAGAAGCAAGCTACTATCAATTCTACAGCCTGAAGGGAATGAAATCTGCCAACAACCTTAGGGAGCTTCAACAAAGATTCTTCCCTTTTTGAGTATTCAGATTACAATGAAATCCTGCCAACACCTTGACCTTGGCCTTGTAAGACCCTGCAGAGGCCAAGCTGTGCCTGGCCTTCTGATCCTGGAAAGTCTGAAAAGATAAGTATATGCTGTTTTAAATACTACGTTTGCTGTACTTTTTTATGCAGCAATAGAAAATTAATACACTTGCCATTATCAAAAAGAATAAACTACTAGCGTTTTTTTTTTTTTAAATATCCCTGTGCTTTGGTTTCTACTAATTTAGTTGTTTTAATTCTGAAAAGTTTGGGTCAACACAACATACTGATGGAAAAGGAAACAAAGAATGGAAAATGGAAGAAGTTATAAATATAACCCATGTAACCAGGAACAAGGAGGACTGTTTAGTTTCATGTATTTTTGTTTTTGCTTTGATATTAACATATTTGCATCTGTCTTAGTCCCTTTGTGTTGCTGTAACAAACTACCATAGACTGGAGAGTTTATAAGCAACAGAAATTTATTTCTGAGAGTGATGGAGACCAGGAAGTCCAGGATCATGTCTCTAGCCTATTCACTCTGAGGGCTGGTGAAAGCTGGCTTTCAGGCTCACAGGTGGCATCGTCTTTTTGCTGTGTCCTCACATGGTGGAAGGAACAAGGGATTTATTTATATGGAGTCTCTCTTATAAAAAGCACTAATCCTACTCATGCTGACATCCTCATGACCTCATCACCAAATGCTCCACTTCCTAATGTCACCACACTGGGCATTTGGATTTCAACATGTGAATTTTGGCAGTAGGTGTGGGGGGGAGGGGCGGGGAGGCACAAAATTTCAAACCACAGTAGCATATGGATTCTTCTCTTTTCTCTTTGTCAGTCCTTTACTACCTAATATAAGAGTCTCAATAATGCTTCACCCGTATCTCAGCATGTAAGTAACAGAATATCAGAGCAGACTTTGAACTTGAATGGGAGAGGAATGAATGCTACTAGAGATGGACTGAGTCCATGAAACCTACATTTCCTCATTCAGGGAGAGATTTGTCTGTCTTCAATCTTTTATAAAATAAATACAGTTGTATGTGGGATAATGGCAAGATATTAAGCAGAAGCAGGGTGGTATTTTCATCTGGATCCTAAATACGGGTAAAAGGGGATGGGAATAGACACTGAGTTGACAAAGTGCACTGTGTCAGAATGCATGCTGTCAACATGGCATTATCACCAGCAACCCCTTCTGAGAAAAGAAAATATATTTCACAGAATCCCCTTTGCCATATAATCTCTGTTTAGAATTTTCCAGTGAAAAGAATTCAAGTCTTCTTTGGAATGCAAAGTCAAAGAGAAGCTAGCCTTCTTTGGAAGGCTGTGGCAGTCAAAAGTGGTAAGCCTTCAGATCTTACAAGTTTCCCTTCACACCGTGGTGCAATGCAGATTTCTTCATTATTAGTAACTTTGTTCCCCAAATCCAGTGCTTCAGGGTATGTAATGAATATTTTTCTGATCCTCCAGATGTTGTCTTCCCTACCTTCACACTCCAAACCTTTCCACATTTATAGGATTCTTAATTCACATATTAAACCCCTTAGTCCATAAAATTTGTACTGTCTTTTTTTTAGTTGATCAAGTTCAGGGTGATACAGTATGTCAAGTGTTGTAGATGCTATAGCAGTGTTAACCTACTATTTCTAAGGCTCGTATATATGGGTATATTCAATTTGCATTAAATTTGTTCTAAGAACATTCTTATTTTATGCAATAAGACACTAAACCACATACTAACAAGTGGCTTCTTTTCTCTTAGAGACCAAATAATTAAATAAACTCATGATTCAATAGAGTTCCTGACAATATTATTTTTGTACAGGACTATAATGGAATGTCATCTACAAAGAAAGCAGACACTTTGAGTGATGGCTAAAGATTTGTCAAACTGAAGTTTTTGTTCTATGATAAATCACTCTGGAATGTGAGAAAAGTTTGGGCTCATTTATTTTATTCAAGACAAGTTGACTCTATAGGAGGAGAGCTCACAGCCAGAAAGTCTATCTCCAATCGGCCAACTCTATCAGGGGCCTTGAAAAGTTCTTCTTCAGCAAGAAGGGCCTTCAGTCTTTGTCACAGATCAATGCTTCTGCCAATCATCTAGGTAGTCTGGATGGGTTGTTATTTGGAGGGTAGAATACCGCACAATTCTATTACCATGCAATAATTCAAATGAGATACACCAAGGGTATGGGAAGAAAACATGAGGTATCTTTCTATCTTGCTTAGGGTCTTATTTACTTATTTGCTTTTGTAATCGGTAACGTTACTATTGCCACTTGTTAATACTGCTACTAGGAAATGAAGGTATTCTGTTTCTGAGTACCCCAACCAGAAAAGGAAATCTAAATTTTAATGCCATTATGGGATTTTCATGGGTTTAAAAAATGAAAAGGTATTCTTCATGCTAAAATATATATATATATGTGTATATATATATATATATATATATATATATATATATATTAGTGAGCAGATATATATAATATATATATTAGTGAGCAGATCATGTTCACTGAGCTTAGTGGTAAATAACATTATTTTTTGCCCCCGCCTCACAAGGTAGATAGAATCCAGCATGCTTCATAAGGTATATAGGATCCCAATGCTCATACTTTTGAAACAATGTAAGAAAAGAAACCTCACCACTTAAGAAAACAGCATACTTAATTTAGGAACACTAAATATTAAAACAAACTAGGTCTTAAAAACATGTTGTACATATAAAAGTGCAATAGACTTAAGTTTACAGACTGTTGAATTATCACAAAATGAGCCATCCATTCAATCACCATCCAAATCAAAACAAAAAGTCAGAAGGATCTAGAAGCTTCCCTCACCTTCGTTCCCACCAACTCTGATACTGACAAACTCCCTTAAAATAACTATTATTCTGATGTCCAACACTACAGATTGATCATAAATGAAACCTTATTGTATGTGATCTTTTGTGTCTGACTTCTTTATCTGTATTAGTAGGGTTTATCCATTTTTTTCCTTTAGTTCATATTTAAATTGCCCCAAGTATTCAATTGTATAAACATATCACATATTATTTATCCACTTTAATGTTTATGGGAAAATGGTTTGTTTCTAATTTGGAGCTATTATATATAGTGTCCTTGTCCTAAACTATCATAAAATTTAGTGCCAGAATGCTGAGCATACCTAAAAATATTTTAAGTCAAGTAAAGTTGTGTTTTGCAAGGCTCAGTTCATGCAATACGAAGAGTTTCTCAGTGTCCCTCAGAAAGGCTATATATCCCTTAGAAACTCCACAAAGAAGTTTCTATTTGCTAATTGTTAGTTTCATTTTCCAATTTGTTAGCAACAATAAAAATGATCCCTATGGTCCAATTTATGGGCAATTTGTAAATATGGCTTCACAAGGAGAGAATGAGAGAAATTATGCTGCTTTGTTCATGACAATCTCATCACTGATCACTGATCAACACAATACCCCTTGTTATTTACCCACATCTGTCCGTTTCAGTAATGTGGGTAAGAACCTATCAAACTACTGTCTAACATAGAAGTTACAATATTGGCAACGACTTACATCTACATGTAATTCTTACCCCAAGAAGACTGAAACCGTGCCTTCTCACCTGCGCTAACAAGTTTCTGAAATCCTGTGCTCATCACCCTGATTACTTTTTCATGTAATTTCACCTACATACGGTCTCCAAAATAATGTTTTTAATGTTGTATAAAAATGTGTGTTTTTATTTCAGAACTTATATTTTCATTAAATACTATTTTCAACCATAATGTATTAAGTGGTACTAGACCGGTCCTTTTGCTAGACATATCATAATCTGGTCAGGGTACTGGGGTGGGTAGGTCGGTTAAGCATCTGACTTCAGCTCAGGTCATGGTCTTGCAGTTTGTGAGTTCGAGCCCGCGTTGGGCTCTGTGCTGACAGGTCAGAGCCTGGAGCCTGCTTCGGATTCTGGGTCTCCCTCTCTCTCTGCCCTTCTCATGCTCATGCTCTATCTCTATCTCTCAGTAATAAATAAATAGTAAAAAAAAAATTAAGCTGGTCAAAATATTTAAGATAACTATTTTCAGATATTGGACAACAGCCATTCATGATAGCAATCCCTGAGAGAAAATAAATTCATAAGGTAAATTCCTCTTTTGTTCCAGCTTTCTCATCGGGGATAACTTCGTAAATGTTGCAGAGGGAGGGAGAGTGCAACTAGACCACAGGGGATCTGTGACAGAGAAGAGTTCCAGGCTTCTGAAATGTCTGAAAACAAGTGGCGGGGGGCAGGGCACTTAGGAGAAAGTGGCACAGATAAAGAATCTAGAAATTCATGGGAAAGGGTTTCCAAAAAATTATTAGGCCAAGGAATGGGTTATTTATATACAGGATCAGACTTTCTGATGTTTTCCAGGGAGTAATGTGATGGAGTTAAGGAAAGAATAGGGATAAAAACATAAAACAGTGCTAGAAGATATTTCAATTCTGGACCAGCAAGAGTGAATAGACCTTGTTAAGAGGCCAGCCATCTTCCTGAGACACCAAAGATACCTCCCGTTAGAACTAAGGGCCATAACCTAGGGTAAGGTCTACTGTAGACCTGTATTAACATAGACTGAAACCAAGCTCATTAAGAATGGCAGGAGATGGGCGACTGGGTGGCTCAGTTGGTCAAACATCTGACTTCGGCTAGGTCATGATCTCACAGTTCATGGGTTCAAGCCCCATGCCAGGCTCTGTTGCTGACAGGTCGGAGCCTGGAGCCTGCTTCCGATTCTGTGTCTCCCTCTCTCTCTGCCCCTCCACTGCTTGTGCTGTCTCTCTCCCTCTCAAATATAAATATCAAAAAAAAATTTTTAAGGAAAGAAAGAAAGAAAGAAAGAAAGAAAGAAAGAAAGAAAGATGGACAGACACACAGACAGACGTGAGAGAATTGGAGTTAAGTTTTTCCAAGTTTGAAGCACCTGGTAGATAAGATAACCCCGAGGCAATCGGATATTTAAGTGTTTTACATATATTCATTAGTTGCAAGAGATTGTAGTAAATGAAATATATGATGGTCTTAATATACACATGGTTAATTTAAGACTATATTAAGTAGATGGTTGGTATAATGGATATTTGTTCCCTTGTTTTCCAAAATCCATTAGCATTATTCTAGTAGCAATACCCTGATGTCTTTTTGAATCAATTCATAACTGTTGCAATTTCAGTGGGATTACCAAACAAGACACCCTCCCCAAACCTGTGTAAGTGATTCACATCTCACCTAAGGAAGCTTAGCTGGATTCTCTACCTCTTAAACCCATTAATCCTAAATGAAGTAATCTAAGCACAGAAAACAATCACAGCTAATTCATGCCAACATTGATGTCCCAACAAAACAGTTTATTAATTCCTATAGCATATGTCCTCAAAAGTGACCTATCTTATTCTTTTTTTATTTCTGAGTTTGATTTTTTAAACTTTTTGTTTCTTCTTTAAATAATTAAACCTTTACAATAAGTTTGTGTTTCATTAAAACAAAACAAAACAAAACACATTTCTGATGTAGCACTGACATTTCCGCTACTTACAGTCAAAGAAATTCGGCTAATTAGAAGTTACTGGATGGGTGCCTGGGTGGCTCAGTCGGTTGAGCGTCCGACTTCGGCTCAGGTCACGATGTCGCGGTCTGTGAGTTTAAGCCCCATGTCAGGCTCTGTGCTGACAGCTCAGAGCCTGGAGCCGGCTTCAGATCCTGTGTCCCCCCCCTCTCTCTGTCCCTCCCCCACTCATGCTCTGTCTCTCTCTCTCTCTCTCTCTCTCTCTCTCTGTCAAAAATAAACAAACATTAAAAAAATTTATATATATAAAAAAACAAGTTACTGGAAAAATCTTTAGAGTTCAGTGTCAAGCATTCCACCATTATGAGTTGTTTTCAGCACATACTTTACAGGATTAAGGGGGCTCTTCCCCAATCTGTCTTAGTTCCAAGTTTATGTGTAAGCTACTTGGTAAGTGATAGGATTTGGATTTATTCCAGCTGAACAGAAGAGAGAAGACACAACAGAAGACCCACAAGTCTCTTGGCAACTAATTCTATTCCCTTCCTTTAATTTGCCTTTGGATGAGCTTGGTTTAAGCTCCTCAGTCTGGTCCTGCCTCAGCAAGTACATTATGTAACTATGGCAGTGGGTGTAGACATTGATCTCACATATTTTCAAAGGTATTTACCTTTGAAACAAGTTTACTGTGTTACATACGCATTTCTCATTCACAGTCTCAAAGTAAAACCCAGTTAAAATTCTCCTGCCTTCCAAAGTCTCCAGTTTAGAAAATACCTTTTTATAAGCACTAATTTAGACCAAGCAATAACAGGATAATAGAATCACTCTTAGTTGCCTGCTGAAAGGAGGGATTTTTCAATAATGTGAATAATTTGGGGCTCCAGACATGGGGTAAGAATGGCCAATTAAGGGGTATTTAGCAGAAATATTAGCCAAACTCTTTATAGGCTGATGAGAGAATGTTCAAGGAAAATGGAGAAATGTTCTTACCTTTTGTCTTACTTTCCCCAGGGCAGAAATTGCTATTCCTTAGTTACATATATTTACTGCTTTCTTTCCAAGTTTTACAGTATATGAGTCACATTTTCCCCCTATATATAGATGTCTACAAAGCATCAAAAGGAAGAAACTATACTTTCTCATCAAAGAGTCTATCAGCATTTCCATACAATGTATGTTCTCCATCATTAGGCAGAAAAGCAGTCTATCTTTTGGATGGGGCAAAGACCTGCCATGTTTGGTTTAAGAACTATAGGCACAATCTATTAGTATTATCTCTTTCTGTGAGGGAGAAAAATCATCACAGAAGAGTCTCAGATTCTATTTAGGGTCCTGTCCTATGAGTCTCCCAAATATAAAAAAAATTTTTTTAACGTTTATTTATTTTTGAGACAGAGAGAGACAGAGCATGAATGGGGGAGGGTCAGAGAGAGAGGGAGACACAGAATCCGAAACAGGCTCCAGGCTCTGAGCGGTCAGCACAGAGCCCGACATGGGGCTCGAACTCACGGACAGCTAGATCACAACCTGAGCTGAAGTCAGACGCTTAACCGACTGAGCCACCCAGGAGCCCCTGAGTCTCCCAAATATAATGGCTGCCTACGGTGACTGTGTTTTTGCTTTTGTTGTTGTTGTTGTTGTTGTTTTTAAGTATATTTTCTCATACTTTCTCTTTTATACAATATGTGTGAAATAATGCTCTTATGGTCTCTGGCTCTTATTACTTTCATCTGAAGTTAAAATACTAACACATGATCTATTTGAAATATTTGGTACAGGTCAGTGTAGTTGTTCATACAGATTATCGTCCAATTACTATGGCTAATGGGACTTGGCAATGTCTTTGCCAATCCATTTAATTTAATTCACACAGACTGGGTCGATGATTTCTAAAGGATTCAAACATTGGAGGCAATAATTTTAATAATTCAGTTGTTAGAACCAGTTAAGGAGAACCCGATCTTATTGGACACCTACTTTTATCAAACTTACTAAAAATTGCTTAGTCTTCCAATTCAGATTCCCTCAGTGTATAAATAAGTTACAGACAAAACATGTCTCTCCATGACTGAGCTGGAGTATTTTAACACAAAAACTCTATTCAGCCTTTATTTTTAAAAATCTACCATATTTATTATGTTCTGAGAGAATATACAAGACTTTTCTAAAGTTTGAAGCTGGAACGTTAACAAAATTTTTAAAGTCCAGACCAATTACTAAATCTATATCTTTTTCAGTAAATCAACATTTTTATAATAGTTTACTAAAGTGATGGGTCTAAAGAATAGATTTTCAGGTATTTGTGTTCCAAGTAGGTTCAGTTAATCCACACACACAGGACCCTATGTTTAATCTATGCTTTTTTATGGATATTTTAGGAAAGTTCTCTTACTTCTGCAAAAGAAACTTTTGACTTCCTGTAATTGGAGTTTACATCGTTCCACAAGCTTAGGGGTAAAGTGATTATTTCTGAATATTACCTTGATTATTTCCTGTTATCACGTTAATATTTTATCGTCACGGTACTATTCATTTATTTTTGGATAAGAGGAACATTTGACAGATAATCTAGATGACTACCTTTATTACTTTGTATACTGGAAAATAACCCACAAATTTTTACATAATTAGAAAAAATTACAAACATTTTATAATCTGAGTATTTTCTTCTGGCTCATTCTGATATGTCACAAAGTTAATATAACTAATGTATCATGTTAGACCAACTACACATAAATCTATCAAATAAGGATATTTAATGGCAAAGTCAGTGATACTGTATTTGCTTGTTAGAATACTATGTATAGATGGATATGATGCTCATGAAAATAATAACTCATGTTTTAAACATGCCTATGCCTATTTACTACTGTAAGTGCTTTCATAGTTACTTTTTTTTTTAATATGTATTATTTTTAAGAGAGAGAGAGACAGAATGTGAGCAGGGGAGAGGCAGAGAGAGAGGAAGCACAGAATCCTAACCAGGCTCTAGGCTCTGAGCTGTCAGGACAGAGCCCAAAGCAGGGCTCAAACTCACAAACCATGAGATCCTGACCTGAGCCAAAGTCAGATGCTTAACTGCTGAGCCATCCAGGCACCCCAGATTTACTTAATTCTTAATAAACCCTATTATTATCTCAATTTTATTAATGAGGATGCATACTATTATTATTGCAATTTTAGACAATACTTAGAGAAATTAAGGAACTTGCCCAAAACCTCACAAGAAGTAAATGGGTGGAGGCAGGTGCTAAACCCAGGAAATCTCTCTTAAATCTGCACTCAAATTCTCATCAATGTTCATGTTTTATCACAGAAAATGTCTGTGATGTAATGCAATCAGAGCAGTTCATTTGTTCATAAAATGCATGGACTGACCATCATGGTGGCTGAAAGACTATTTATTAAGAATCTTTACACAATTTTCTATAGAATGAGGAATGCCTTTAATTAAAAAAGCCAAAAACTTAAATAGCCTAGAAAGTAGAAGCCAAATATAGTAGAGATATTCTACTATCTCTTCCCTATGAGTGAGAACTCAGAGGTTCTGGAGTGTGAGTGTCATCTACATAAAAGAAATGAATAGATTAACCATTCATTTATTACTCCTCACTTGTAGGGCACATGTCTACTTTAAGATAACCATATCTCTGAAATGCCCACTATTTTATTATAATAGTATCAGAAACTTCTTTGCTGAATTGACTCAATCTGGGAGGGAGGGAGTGGGAAGATACTTCTGTCCAGATAAATATTTGGTTCCTCTACAAAAAATCTCTCACATCAAATGTTTCCAAATACCTTTTCTGTGTCTAATTTATACAATTCTGCAGAGCAGATGACGTGTTTTCTTTGTTGGAATTTTTTTTTTTATCTTCTTAGAAAATCACTATGACTGGTCAATTTACAGTAAAACTACCTAACAATCTAATGGAAATGTCTGAAAGGTAGTTTTCATCTTATTAGAAATACCTTGTTCCTTCAAGGTAACAGTGGGGAGAAATTAAGGTAGTAATATCTCTTAATAAATTGCATCCTAGGAATCAGTAATTGTCCCTGGACATCAACTCCCCATGGTTCATAAGAGGTTCCTGAATTTCCAGAACTAGTCTTTGCCTGACTAAAACTTGCAGACTCAAGACACCCCATTTCTTGAGGGTTCCACCACATTCTTGACATACTTTTCTTCCCTTTTGTGTTGGAATTATTCTTAAATCAAAAATTTTAATCACATTGGGAAAGTCCCCTTACTTCACTCGAAAAACCTGACATTTTAGTGTTATTTTGAAGCCAAAAAAATTTTTTTACATGAATTGTCCTTTTCCTTAGCTTTTTACCTCTTATTTTTCTGTATACTTTTATATTGTTCAATTTAGTTTAATTGCAATATAAATTCCAGTGAACTTTACAATGACGTTAGACACATACATGAAATATATGCCATCCTGCAAAACTTGTTTCCAAGAATGGTTCTTTTCAACCAGAAGGGGATATCTGAAATCTTAAGCATATTTAATGTATATTTATGAAGGTATTTAATTAAGATTCTGTTCATACTTTATCTACTGGAAAAATTAATAAATTTCTATCTACACATCCATTTTTAATAAGTATCTATCAGCATTTATATAAACATCTATATAAAAGATGTTAAGCGTTTTACCTTAATTTATTAGGGTATTCACATATGATAGAAAAATATTTGAAATTTATTTCTATTTCATTCTTGGTACTAAAAGTGACTTTTCAAAAAATAAATACATGTAAATTATTTTTCCACATTCATAACAATCCCACTAAATTATGAGCTCTTAGAATGTAGGGCCAGCCACTTCTTACTGAATTTCTACTCCAGCTTTCCAAATTTCTATATAGCATTTTTTGTTTGTTTGTTTGTTTATTCCAGTTACTTAACATACAGTGTACTCTTGGCTTCAGGAATAGAACCCAGTGATTCATCTCTTAATTATGACACCCAGTGCTCATGCTGAAAAGTGCCCTTCTTAATGCCAGTCACCCATTTAACCCACGTCCCACCTTCCCACCCCCTTCCAGCAACCCTCAGTTTGTTCTCTGTATTTAAGAGTCTCTTATGGTTTGCCAGTTTTTTAATGTAACAGACTCTATTTGGCAATTTGTGGAATAATCTCTATAGCTCCTAGAACAGAGAAGCTACCACTGAGATTGCCAATTAGATGACGATGTTGATAATAGGATGGTGGGAGGCTATGTATATGGTAATTAAGTGAGAATGATTTGCATTCAGATAGATGGGGTTTAAATCTCACCTCCCATCACTTAACTATCTTTGTCCCTGACCAAGTGGGTAGAGATCTTTGTGACCTTCAATTTCCTCACTTATAAAATGTAAATAAGAACAATATCTATTTCATAAGGTTTTAAGAAAAATCAAGTGACATGATGTTGGAACAAGAATTATCATGGTGTTTTCCACACTTAATAGATGCTAATTATGTTATTTTTTGCTGCTACTGTTATTAGATTTGCTATTTGCATTAGTCAGCTATCAGATAATTTGTGCTGCTAAATACCTTACCTATTTACTTATGTATTTGTTTACCCTAAAATTACTCTATCATTAACATAATAACTTGTACACTGTAGAAATGTTGAAAATAAAGACAAATAAAATTGTTAAAAACATTAATAATAATAATAATAATAATAATAATAATAATAAAGCTTTACATTTCCACCACCCTAAAACCAGTGCAGATCATATCTTCAGCTCGATCTTTTTGGAATTTCTCTATGCAAGCCTGTTCATGTACAGATTTTTTTTTTAATTTAAATCCAAGTTAGTGAACACAAAGTGTAATAATGGTTTCTGGAGTAGAATTTAGGGGTCCATCACTTACATATAACACCCAGTACTCATCCCAGTAAGTGCCCTCCTTAATGCCCATCACCAATTTAGCATACAATTTTTTCTAACTAATTTGAGATCATATGGTTTATAGTGCCAGGCAGAAAAGTGAAATATATGTCATTCTGCAAAACTTATTTCCCATTTGAGAGAATTATAATATCTTTGATATCTAGATCACATTCTATTACTCCCTATTGATCCCAAATATTCCTTATAGCTTGTTATCTATATCAGTATTTAATCCAAGACCATACCTGCTATCTGGTTATGTTCCCAACCACTCTTCCAATCAAGTACAATCTTTTCTTCTTTTTTAAATGACACTGACTCCTCATTTAACAATTGGTAACAATCAGATGACACTTTTTTTCTTTCATTTTCTCATTTTAAAGGTGTGTGATTTAGTAGCCATGGTCTCAAAAGTTTATGTAATAGAGAAGATAGCCCTGCCCTGCCAGTCTCAAACAAGACAGGTGACTTATTTTCCAATTCTTTTAAAAATGATATTACAGATAATATTTGACTAGATAAATCTGAGATGAGTTTGAAAAAATATTTTTTGTTGACACACAATGTTATAGTAGTTCCAGGTGTGCAAAATAGTGATTCAACAAGTTTACACACTATGCTATGCCCAATACAAATGTAGCTACCATTCGTTACCATACAACACTACAGCAATATATAACCCATGGTATACCTTAAAAATCCTAAATTATTTAGGTATTTAGGCATAAAATATAGATGGGAATTCTCTGTTTACCAGTCCATATGCTTATCTATGTAGACCTAACATTAGCCTTCAGCTAAGATTATACCAACTCTTGAGAAAAGTATTCTAATATGCATTAGATGCAATTGAGAAGCCATAAATGCCAAATCATTATAAAAATATCCACGTACAGGAAGAAAGGAAGTGCCATGATGGGCGAAGGGCAAACAGATTCTTTACGTGTTTTTTTGAGGTCCTTGCCCTTTATGTCTTACTAATATATAAAGAAGACAATGCAGTGAAGAATACCAAAAGGCTGGATCATTGGTTGTATGATTCCTCAAGAGATCTATAATTCTCTAGAGCAATAGCCTTTCAAGGGATCAAGTGCAAGAACTGAGGCTGACCCATGTGACAAGGACCAGAGTAAAATGAAATAAGTGGTCTTCAAGAGGCAGATATACCACTGTTCTGGGAGTCCAAGAGAATACAACTAGTAAATGGGATATCCTGACAACCTCTTAAGAGTATCTAACAGCCAGGCCCAGCTTCCCCCCAGATATATATGTTTACACTATTCCTAATTCTTCTGAACATAATAAGCCCAAACTAATCAGTAAGAAAATAGAAAAATAAATAAATGCAAAAAAAAAGAGAGACAAAGTGCATAAATCTCTATGGCAAAACCTTATCTGACCCAGAAATTCTATTGCTAATTATACACTCAAGAGAAATGCATATGCATGTTTACCAAAAAGCACTGTTTAAGAATCCTCATAGCAGCAATATTTGAAATCGAATAATTTTCAAATTTCAAACTAGAAACTATCCAAATAACATTCAACATTGGAACAGATGTTTTTAAATAATGGCAATACATTCAAATACTAAAAAACGAGAAAGCCATGAAAATAAACAAATAACTATGCTACGCACAACAGTAATGAACTTCCCAAACATAATAATGAGAAAACAATAGTCAGATACAAAAGAATACATACTTTCTGCTTCCATTTATATAAAATACAAAACAAGCGAAGCCAACCTATTCTGTTAGAAGATAGGATATTTTACCCTCAAGGGAGAGGTTAGTGGTTTGAATAGAGCACAAGAGATATCTTGTGGCACCAATAATATTGTGATTCTTCTTGATCTGAACTCTGGTTATCTGGGTATATGGAAATTTATTGAGCTGTACAATTATGGTTTGTGTAAATATATATACACACCTATGTATTATACTTCAATAAAAAGTGAAAATAATTTTTTTGCATCCCTCACAGTTCTAAGGTTTTATCACCTACATAAGTAGTTCTTTTTTTTAAGTAATTTTTTAAATGTTTATTTATTTAATTTTGAAAGAGAAAGGGAGGGAGAGAAAGAAAGACAGAGAACCCCAAGTAGGCTCTGCACTGCCAGTACAGATCCCAATGTGGGGCTCAAACTCACCAACCATGAGATCATAACCTGAGCCGAAAACAAGAGTCACACTTAAGAGACTGAGCCACCCAGGAGCCCCTAAGTAAATAGAGTGGATAGTCCACTGATAGAGTGGAAAGAACATGGAGACCTGGATTTTTAGCTGTGTAACTTTGGGTATGTAACTGCTCTCAAACACAGTGTTTCATCTGTAAAACAGAAAAAATACGTTATAAGGTTGTCACAAAGATTAAATCAGATGATGCATGCTAAACTTGTTGATCACCTATAAAATGTACTTTATGAGTATATTAAGCTAATAGAAGAAAGGGACTTAAATATTTTTCAAATAAACTGAGTCATCTCTGACACAACTTTAGGCATAGAAAAATT
This sequence comes from Prionailurus bengalensis, assembly GCF_016509475.1. NCBI lineage: Eukaryota > Metazoa > Chordata > Mammalia > Carnivora > Felidae > Prionailurus > Prionailurus bengalensis. Next base: position 120,987,885 of record NC_057343.1, on the reverse strand, counting down.
ATCTGGATCTTTTTTGATCAATTAATGAACACTGCCAAAATTTTATAATAGTGAGGAGGTACTATATCATGGAAGGTTATAGGCATGAAATTCCAAATTATTCATAAAAATTTTTCATTCATCACTTATTAAGTATTTACTGAATGTTTACTGTATGGCCATCATTTTAAAAACAGAAGAAGATAGGGGCACCTGGGTGGGTGGCTCAGTTGATTAGGCATCTGACTTCAGCTCAGGTCATGATCTCGGAGTTTGTGGGTTGGGGCCCCACATCGGGCTCTATGCTGACAGCTCAGAGCCTGGATCCTGCTTCGGATTCTGTGTCTCCCTCTCTGCCCTTCCCCTGCTCGCACTTTGTGTGTGTGTGTGTGTGTGTGTGTGTGTGTGTGTGTGTGTCTCAAAAATAAATAAACATTAAATTTATTTTTAAAAAAGAAGAAGATAAAGTATTCTTCACTCATGAATCATACATTTTATGGAAGAGAGACGAAATTTGTTTCCAAACCCAAGCTATGCCATTTACTGCCCATGTAACTTTGGGCACATTACTCCACCTTCCTAAGCATCAGTGCTCTTATTTGTACAATAGAAATGGTTATTGTATGTAGGAACTAATGCCTATGAAATTGCTGGCTCACAGTTTAGCATTCAATGAATAAAGACTAACAGTACTGATACCACCATGAGCCTGGCATTCATGGAATTGTATGTGGATACTCCCTTTCCCATTGCAAAGAGCATGTTCTAGTCCTTCATTAATCCATTCTTCACAAGACATGGTAGCAGTCTTGATTTAGATTTGCATAAATTAAAAAGACATGAATTCAAAATCCAGAAAAAAATGTATATTGACTTTCTAGTCAGCCTGAATTTCCCAAAGTGTTCTAGTCCTGACAATACTTGACTACTTAACATGTTATCTGTACCACCAATATCACTTCCCAGCTCTTCTCCTGGCCTCCATTTCATTATGTGTTAATTATTTTTTCATTACCTACATCAAGTGAATGAAACCAAAAAAATAACTGACAATGTCACTTTTGTTTTCTGCCCTTTGAAATTCCCCATTTCCTACAAGTTAAAGTCCAGGGGTTCCTTAAGATAATATCCAATAGCAGACATGACTTGGCTGCCATTCAGCTGCCTAATCTCGTCTTTCAACTCTGTGCTCCCAAATCCGTTCTAGATGCTCTATCAGCTGAATGGTTCCACAGACACCCATATCATTTCCTGCTAATGTTTCTACACCAGGGAAGTGCTATCTGATGTATCCTTCTACCCTTTCTTCTTGCCCCAATCTACCAGCTCGAAGGAGCTAGTCCCTCCCCTTCAGGAAAAAATTAAAAAAAAATTGTCAGCAGCCTAGTTTGCTCAACTTCAGACCTGTTTTCCTCATTTTTTAAAATAATACAATCATATGCAAAACTAAAACATGACAAGGATGGGGTAGGAACCAGAGTTTGCTTTTGATATCTTCCATCATATTCCAAGAGCTTTAGCACCCAAAATCAGGGACACCAGATTTTTCCTGTAAAGTCTCTATTACAACTATTCATCTCTGCTATCATAGAGCAAAAACAACAATAGGCAATATGTTATCAATTGGTTGTACCATGTTCCAATAAAGTTTTATTTACAAAAATAAGTCACAGACCAGACTTGGGCAGCTGGCTTTAGTTTGGTGAGCCCTGGTGGAAACGATGGTAATGAGGATGAGGATGATGATAATACTGAAGCAGTTAGCTAAAAGTATTTGACCATTACCAGATAACAGGTATTGTGCTGAATATTACCTAATTTAATACAATCATATTGTAAGAACACTTATTGCCATTTTATAGATTGAAAAGTAAGGCTCAGAATAGTTAAATACTCTCCTCCAATGACTTTCACCTGAATTACATCTGACTGAAATATCTAGCTTTTCCTCACCCCTCCTTACTGAGTAGAGAATTCCTAAGACCCTTTTGAGTTATATGTATACTACATCATTCTTTGACAATTAATGCAGAAATGAATTTATAGAAAATGGTCTCTTCATCCTTACTTTGACAATACCCTGACATATCACTCTATCATTGGGGCAATAAAGCACCTTTACAAAGGTATAGAGCCCAAGTGCAGAATCTAGCTCATATTCCAGAATGTTCTGTTCACTCATGTTGATATTAGTAGATGTTTATTCGAATTTTTTTTAAATGATCTCTGAAGCAGGATGGACCAGTTAGTGGTTTGGCTGCATGGACAAAGCCACTGAATCTCTAAGGAAATGGAGCCTGGCATATCTTTGTCCAGGTCAGAAGGCCAAGGGACTTGAAAAGTGCTTTTGAAAATCACGCATTTCAATGTGCCAGATGTGGATAAGAGACAAAGTCTCCCTGAGTTGTTTTCTTCTTCTTCTTCTTCTTCTTCTTCTTCTTCTTCTTCTTCTTCTTCTTTTTTTTTTTTTTTTAGGAACACTAGTAATAAAAGAAATGTTTAGTGATTGTAACACTTCTTGACACCGAATGATTAAGAAGCAGTGTCTGACTTAGATTTTTCTTCAGTTAATGTCAAGAGAGAATAAAGATAATGATTCCCAGGGCTCAGGGCTCACTCAGAGCGATGAATCCATCCAGCCGAAGCCACATCTGAGGCTGTCTGCATCACTATAACATCCCAACTCAAGGTTACTTTATTATCTACCTCTCTTTCTCTCTTGAATGGTGGGCTCTGCTGAAAGTCAGCTAGCAAATTTACTCAAGTCTAGGAAAACAATTCAGGAGAAGAAACACAAAGGGAAAGAAAAGAGAGGAAATTAAGTATATAAAATGTCAGGCAATAGTTGATAGGACACAGAGATAATTAAGTGCATTCCTAAAATGAAAGCTCAGATTCTCCAGAAAAATTGTGAGGTTTTCTGCATTTATGAAAAGGGTGATAAAAATAGTGTTAATTAATGCCCCTTCATTAATTTCATGATTATTAAAAATTCCCTAGGCAAGTGCTATCTTTTCTGCTTATATTTATGATATGTACCATACACTATCCTTGAACTATTATGATTTGTGTACTTGTGTATTTTTTTTTCAGTGATAGAGTGGAGCCAGCAAGGCTTGGTGATTAACTACATGGGATTTGAGGTCAAGGGTTGGTTTCAGTACTGGCTTAGTTTCTTACTAACTATATGACTTTGGGAAAGCTATACCGCCATTGTGGGGTTCTTAGGAGGATTAAATGAGATCATGCATGTCCTGTTTTAGCACAGTGCCTGGGATATAACAGAGTAAGCAATCCATAAATGCTAGTAATATCAATGCTATCATTGATATTACTGTGAAATCAGGAGTTCACATAAAAGCAGTCATCCTAGCACATGCTCAGCCAATTATTTTTCTGTGTATATTCTGTGCTTCCGGGGATGCAAATATCACAAAGCCACATAGAGTAGAAGCTGTAGGAATATTTCCAATATGATAAGTTTCCTAACTCCTCTTTAAAACTGACGCTCCAGTTCTATCACTGTGTGAACGCTGTCTTATAACTTCTCTATACTCCTGAACATCAAAACCTTTACTCATTACACAATAAACACGTGTATATGTGGTAACTGTCAAAGATGAACAAAGCCAGCTGTTAGTTGAAGTCATAGAAACAGATTTTATTCAAGAACTACTGACAGTAGGAGAAAGAGCTGAGCTTCATTCGATTTGACTTGCGTAGAGGTGACTGGGCATTTTAAAGGAAGAATGAAGGTGTGAGGAGGGGAGAAAGTGAGGACTCAAGTGGAAAATTATAAAGGGTTGGTCAGTGTCGATGTGATTAGGCCAGTGCATCTGCTTGCTGGCAGTTATGAACGTTAGCTTTCTATTCTCCCACAGAGATTGAAAGGCAGAGACGACATCTCCTTCCTGATGATTACATTTCACAGGAATGGCTTTCAGGTCTTGGAAAAAGACCCTTCTAAGTTGTAGAGGATACATACACATCTCAAAGGGAGAGAGAAAAGAACTCACAATTACAAGTCCTTTTTAGTCAATGCCTGAAAAAGGGAGGTCAGGAGCCTGTCATCCAGAATTGGTTATAACAAATAGTAAATTCTTTTGCCAGCCCTGAGTTTTTCCAGACAGAAACTGAAAAGGAGGCAAGGTTGTCCCAGCGATGTGATCTTAGAATGCCTGAAGCCACATTAAGTCTGAGCAAGTCTCCCAGCACAGGAATTTAAATACAGTGTTTATGTCAAGACTTCCAACTTCGGCTCAGGTCATGATCTCATGGTTTGTGGGTTCAAGCCCCGCGTCAGGCTCTGTGCTGACAGCTTGGAGCCTGGAGCCTGCTTCAGATTCTGTGTCTCCCTCTCTCTCTCTCTCTGCCCCTCCCCTGCTCACGCTGTGTCTATCTCTCAAAAATAAATAAATAAATGTAAAAAAAATTAAAAAATTAAAAAAAAGACTTTATGTAGTTCTCACAACCACATTGATATGTAGAGTTTCTTACTCCATTCCACTGGATGTCCTTTAGAAGGAAAAGAAATGCCCTGCCCCCAAATAAAAACAGAGACCAAAACCAGAGACTAAGTCTAGGACTATAAGTTGAATTAGCCCATTCAATTCAAAATAGGTGCTTTGTTGTTTTTTTTTTTAAGTCATAGAATGATCTTCTATTAAGCTAGGCTAAAAGCCTTCCACAGTGGTCCAATTAGATAATTTATTGATTTATCCATCAATTTTCAAAGAAGAGCTTACCACCTATCAAGTAGTGAAAATAAAGGGACATTCTCTGCCTTCAGAGAGCTTAACACATGGGCAGCATAGTACCTAAAATAAAGCATGAAACTTGTTATGGGGCAAGGCTATAAGGCTGCTTTGAAATCTAATAGTAGAGGAATACAACTCAGTGGATGATACTATCCTGGATGTGGGCAACTTCCTATTCCCAGGCCCTGAGAAAGGAGAAAGGACTCCTGGTCCATAAAAACTATTCAGAAGAAAGCATCATGACTAAGAGTAAGGCCTCCTCCTGCCAGACAAGAAAATGATTCCTTAGATGTAGGAAAAGAAAAATGAGCGTGGGGAAATTCATAAACAAGTAGATATCACGTAGCCACAGACAGAGATACCTTATGAACTAATTCATAGGACAAAATACCAGGTTGAATGTGTTGGATCCAGGAGCAGTTCTTTGCTTCCTGGGTAGAGCCCAACTAGATCCACAAGGGAGGACATGACTTTTCATTGGTTCTGGACAGGCTTAATGGCAGACAGATTCAGAGCAATCTCTTCGATCTACTATGATGCTGAAGCAGACATATTCCTGGATGCCCAATAAAAGCATGGAAAGAGAAAAGAAAGATCACTTAAAAAGAACATTTAAAAGATAATGAGAGATATCTCCTTGGAGACTTATAAAGGTGATTGACCTAGAACCAGATGTCATGCTAGATGACATGGTGACTATCTATAGAGGCAGATAACATTAAGTATCAGTTGCATACCACCCTGCTACACTGATGCCTTGGCAATGCAGAGTGTAACAGAGTGCTTAAATGCAGTCTCCAAATTCAGTGTGTAGGTTTGCAAACTAACTATGAAAACTATTTAACTCTCTGTAATTGGTATTTCTCATCTGTAAAATACAGATAGTATCTATCTCCAGGGTTGCTATGAGGATTAACAATGTGTTCCATGATGATAATGATAATGATAATGATGAAATCCCCTTCAAAGAAAGGGAGAGGAGTCAAATTGACAGAAAATTGTCATTTTCATTTCAGGCTAGGGATTAAAAATAGAATATAATAAACATTATTTGATGTAATGCTTATTTCTAGGATTCCTTGTTTGTGGATTAAACTTTACTATTAGTCCACTAGCTTGCAGGTATAAGGATGTGCCACCTAGAAGAATATTTAAATTTGGAGAGCTAATAAATAAGATGTCGGAATTGTCAAGAAAATTTGGCAAAAGCAGTGTATTTCATTTAGAAATGACACTGTGTAAAAGTTCAAAGGCCTGAGAGAGCATTGTGTATGGCCAGAATATGAACAAATTTTGTCATGGTTGGAATGAGGTGTGTATATCTAAGGAACATCCAAGAGTGAAATTGTGCAAGGGTCATCTCCATGTCCTAGCTCATTGCTAACCCAACATTATACACAGACAGACAGACAGATACTATAAGTAGAGATAAAGATTAGAAATTTATATATTTATCTATCTTCATGACTGATCAAGATGGACAAAAAAACCCAATTTAAAACATTTTCAGATTCAGAAAGACAGTTAAGGAAATATACTTCACTAATTTGTTTCACATGTGCTGGTCTTAGTTCTCCAAAGACTTTCTAAATGTCAGAGATGAGGTGCTGTCTTTCTTAGGAATCCCACACAGCACTTAGTAGCCAATGAAATCAATAAAGATTTGTGGGTTAATTGATTTTAGTATTAAAGGTATCTATCAATTCTGCCACCTGGGGTTTTCCCAGTACTAAAAGTAGAATGGACTTGGGTAATTATTCTGCTGGGTTTCTGTATAAAATGAAATAATATAGTATCTGCTAAAAACAGAAGGAAGGAGTTTTTGTTTAGTTTTGTTTTTTTAGTTATTAATTAGACGTGACTTTGAACTAAAGACATCCAAGGGAGAGGAAGGGCAAGTGCTTCCCAATGCATTCAAAAAATCAGCTGCACAGTAAAAAAGTATCCATTGTCCTTCTGTGTGTTGTAACGATTGCTATTCTATAAATCAAAACTACATCAAATAAATCTTTATGTCATATATTAGATGAGGGCAAACAGATAAGGGTGGGTTTGGATGATTTATCATGACTTAGTAGCTAAAGACATAGAAGATGACAGTATGCTATTACTATATATTATTTATATCTGTTCCTTGGGGAATAGACACTATCCTTTAGCAGATGGGGCTGCAGCTTTCTCAATAGTCAGAGTTCAAATAATAAAGGTAGATTATGGCTACTTGTGATATTCTTTCAAGAATACATTAGATAGAACCACATGATCCTCTCAATAGATGCAGAGAAAGCATTGACAAAATACAGCATCCTTTCTTGATGAAAACCCTCGAGAAAGTAGGGATGGTATAGAAGGATCATACCTGGAGATCATAAAAGCTATATTGAAAGACCCAACACTAATATCATCCTCAATGGGGAAAAACTGAGAGCTTTCCCCCTATGGTCAGGAGCAAGACAGGGATGTCCAGTCTTGCCACTGTTATTCAACACAGTATTGGAAGTCTTAGCCTCAGCAATCAGACAACACAAAGAAATAAAAGGCATCCAAATCAGCCTGGAGGAGGTCAAACTTTCACTCCTCCCAGATGATAAGATACTCTGTAAGGAAAACCCAAAAGTGTCCACCAAAAAATTTTTAGAACTGACATAAATTCAGCAAAGTTGCAGGATATAAAATCAAGGCACAGAAATCAATTGCATTACTATACACCAATAATGAAGCAGCGGAAAGTGAAATCAAGGAATTGATCCCATTTACAATTGCATCGAAAACCATAAAATACCTAGGAATAAATCTAATCAAAGAGGTGAAAAATCTATACACTGAAAACTATAGAAAGCTGATGAAAGTGATTGAAGAAGACACTAAAAAATGGAAAAAGATTCCATTCTCCTGGATAGAAGAACAAATATTGTTAAAATGTCAATAATACCCAAAGCAATCTACATATTCAATGCAACCCCTATCAAAGTAACACCAGCATTCTTCACAGAGCTAGAACAAATAATGCTAAAATTTGTATGGAACCAGAAAAGACCCTGAATAGCCAAAGCAATCTTGAAAAAGAAAACCAAAGCAGGAGGCATCACAATCCCAGACTTCAAGCTATACAACAAACCTGTAATCATCAAGACAGTATGGTACTCGCACAAGAAAAGACACTCAGATCAATGGAACAGAATACAGAACCCAGAAATGAACCCACAAACATATGGCCAACTAATCTTTGACAAAGGAGGAAAGAATATCCAATGGAATAAAGACAGTCTCTTCAGCAAGTGGTGCTGGGAAAACTGGACAGCGACATGCAGAAGAATGAACCTGGACCACTTTCTTACACCATACACAAAAAGAAACGCAAAATGGATGAAAGACCTCAATGTAAGACAGGAAGCCATCAAAATCCTCAAGGAGAAAGCAGGCAAAAACCTCTTTGATCTTGCTCACAGCAACTTCTTACTCAACACGTCTCTGGAGGCAAGGGAAACAAAAGCAAAAATGAACTACTGGGACCTCATCAAAATAAAAAGCTTCTGCGCAGTGAAGGAAACAATCAGCAAAACTAAAAGACAACCGACAGAATGGGAGAAGATATTTGCAACTGACATATCAGATAAAGGGTTAGTATCCAAAATCTATAAAGAACTTATCAAACTCAATACCCAAAAAACAAATAATCCAGTGAAGAAATGGGCAAAAGACATGAATAGACACTTCTCCAAAGAAGATATCCAGATGGCCAATGGACACATGAAAAAATGCTCAACATCACTCATCATCAGGGAAATACAAATCAAAACCACAATGAGATACCACCTCACACCTGTCAGAATGGCTAACATTAACAACTGAGGCAACAACAGATGTTGGCGAGGATGCGGAGAAAAAGGATCTCTTTTGCATGGCACTGCTGGTGGGAATGCAAACCTGTGCACCCACTCTAGAAAACAGTATGGAGGTTCTTCAAAAAATTAAAAATAGAAGTACCCTACAACCCAGCAATTGCACTACTAGGTATTTATCCAAGGGATACAAGGATGCTGTTTTGAAGGGGCACATGCACCCCAATGCTTATAGCAGCACTGTCAACATAGCCAAAGTATGGAAAGAGCTCAAATTTCCATCAATGGATGAATGGATAGAGAAGAGTTGGTATATATACAGAATGGAGTATTACTCGGCAATCAAAAAGAATGAAATGTTGCCATTTGCAACTATGTGGATGGAACTGGAGGGTATTATGCTAAGTGAAATTAGTAAGAGAAAGACAAATATCACATGACTTCACTCATATCAGAACTTTAAGATACAAAACAGATGGAACATAAGGGAAGGGAAGCAAAAGTAATATAAAAACAGGGAGGGGGACAAAACATAAGAGATTCTTAAATATGGAGAACAAACAGAGGGTTACTGGAGGGGTTGTGGGAGGGGGGAATGGACTAAATGGGTAAAGGGCATTAAGGAATCTACTCCTGAAATCATTGTTGCACTGTATGCTAACTGACTTGGATGTAAGTTAAAACAACAACGCAAATTTCCCACCAGGTCTCACATCAGTGATCTGTACACTTTCAGCACAAGTGCAACGTCAGTTCCATACTCTAAGAAGAGATGTTATAAAGAAATCTTTAGGTTTACTTTTGGAAAGGAACAGAGGATATTAACAATACATTGTAATGTTTGTCCTAATAAAATGCACTGTCTTTTTTTATAAAAAACAAAACAAAACACATGAGATAATGCCACATTCATAAGCAGAAAAATGAACTATTAATAAAAATATTTTTCATGTTAACTAATCTAAAACATATCAATGTTTATTACTTTTTAATAAGTAAAGGCCTGAGTATATCTACCCTTTTTTAAGATTTTATAAGCCAAAATACTAATTCTGATTATACAATTTAGTATGCTTTTTCAAAAATATATATCATTCTGCTTATTTGTATATATCACAAAATCATAAATGGCTGTAGGCTTTAGTGATACAAAGGTAATAAAGCAGGGAAGAGAATCTTGCACAAAGAATATATCACATATATATGTATGTGATATACATACATAAAATGTATTTGATCACATAGTCAAGGTATATCTGACAATCGTGAGCAAGGTGAAAATTATTTTTGAAGAAGAAAAAATGAAAGAAACTTAAAACGATTTTCAAAAAAAAAAGAAAAGCAACATATTCAAAGTAGAATCCTAATAATAGTAACTATGTATGAAGTTGGTATCATAATAATTATTAAATGCCTGATATATTTATGAAACGTCCCTAAGAATGAAAGATACATTGGGGAAAAATGAATAAGAGTGCTTCCGTTCAAAATAAAAGCTAAAATTTGTAGAGGTATATGTGGTGCCAAGTGCCATGCGATTATCTGATAGGATTAAAATGGGGCAAAGTTTAGATTATCAACTAAATATGATTTGAAGAATACACTGTAACAGTTTATGCCACTGAAAGTTACATTTTATATAATATGAATTATTTTAATGGATGTTTTTAATAAAACCATGTTATTTATTTAAGTAATTTCAAGTAATAAATGTTTCTCAAATAAATGGGTGAATGAATGAAATCAGAGCAGTAAATACATAAACAACACTCACAGTAAATAGCTATCTCCAAACAGTAAAAAAAAAAAAAAAAATCATATAATGAGAATAAGTACCTTTCACATTTCTGTGGGTGACAGGAAAGAAACAATGAGCTCCATCCTCCCAAGAAAGAGAGAGATCCATAGAGGTAAGAAGACCTCCCTAAATTCCACAGTCAGGAATGGATCTTAAACCTGTATCTTCCAACGTTTAACTTTCTTTTTGCATTTCAACAGCATTTTAGGGCTTACAAAGCCTGTCCACCTAAGTCCCTTACTTGAGCTTCATGGCAACACTGTGAGGTAAAGAAACAAATGAGCAATCATAAGCAAATGTCAGAAAATATGGTCTAGTTTGCAGTTTGAGGTCCTGCATAAGCACAGCCAGGAGGCATCTGAGAGGCTATCTGTAGGAATAGTGGGAATCCAGGAGACGTAATGAACGAGGCTAAATGCTGATAGACCCTGAAATCCAGGAAGGGCTCATATCCCTCTTGTTTTTAAATCAAATATATACTCCTTTCTGATTATACATTTATACATTAATTACCCCTAATTGCTAGAAGGCTGTTCCAATCATAATATTTTTCAAACATTTGATGGGTATGTTAGAGGAGAGCAAAGGCTATATCGTACAAGTGTTTTTAAAAAGGCAAGACAGCACTTTCAACAATAGCCAAATTATGGAAAGAGCCTAAATGTCCGATGAATGAATAAAGAAATTGTGGTTTATATACACAATGGAATACTACTTTGCAATGAGAAAGAATGAAATATGGCCTTTTGTAGCAACGTGTATGCAACTGGAGAGTGTTATGCTAAGTGAAATAAGTCATACAGAGAAAGACAGACACCATATGTGGATCTTATGTGGATCCTGAGAAACTTAACAGGAACCCATGGAGGAGGGGAAGGAAAAAAAAAAGTTAGAGAGGGAGGGAGCCAAAACATAAGAGACTGAGAACAAACTGAGGGCTGATGGGGGGTGGGAGGGAAGGGAGGGTGGGTGATGGGTATTGAGGAGGGGCACCTGTTGGGATGAGCACTGAGTGTTGTATGGAAACCAATTTGACAATAAATTTTATATTAAAAAAAAAGGCAAGACATATCCAAAGCTCAGGGAGTTTCTCAAATATTTTGAGAAAATACTCCAAGTAAAAGAATAATGTAGTAATGTCTAAATAAAAGTTTTAGTTCAATCTGCATTGGATTATGGTATTGCAAAATATAACACTGGACATGTGAATAGCATTTTGTCATATATTTATGTTTTCCAATTTGGTTCTCATAAAACACATGAAAAAGTTACAGAACTAGCCTTCATAAATTCTAATTAATAAATGAAGCCCACAGAGGTTAATTGCCTTTCCTAGTGTCATATAATCCAGGTCTACAAACTGCATTTACTAGTCTTTCCACCACTTTTCAACTTCCCCATTAGCACTCAGAGTCAGAAAAATGCTTGCTTTCACAGTCTGTCCAAATCAGTTTACTCTGACTACAGGTGATCCCTGGGTTACCCCCAGGTTGAGGGTGTAAATAATACCAAGTCCTGTTGTATTTGGTGACCTCTAATCAGAGGCAATTTTCCAGATGTCATGTCACTGATCCACTTACAGTCTTTGCCTCTAGATCTTTAGGGTTTGACCCAGGTCCACTCATATTTTGGCTTAAAGTTTCAGATTCTTTTGATATCCAGTATTAAAGTTTGGTTTCTTTGGTATCTATTGTAGATTGGAATATGATTCTTTTACCCTTTGCATTTCTCTTCTTTTGATGAGGTATCTTTAGGAACTCTCTAATTCCTATTGTCCCTGGACTCGGCCTTTGGACCATAGGCCCCTCATCAATAAGAGACACTACCCAATTTCCCAGGGGACATGCGATGGCCCATCTAGTCCTCACCTACTGACTCAAGTGCAAAAGGGGCTTTCAGCACAGAGCCATCAGCTGATAGAAATGGGCAGCAACTATCTTACCACAAACTTGTGCCCCTCCAGAAATCTTGTTCTTCTCCTGGCCTACTTCTCAGTCTTCTGTTCCTACACCTCTATGTGAAGCTCTCCTGGGCTAGAAAAACCATACTGGGTAGCCTGATTTTGCATCCTCAGCTGAGCCTAGAACTAGTCCACCCTGGGCTGCACTAGCAGAGACCATCCATCACAGAGGCTGCTCTGAGTTAGAATTGTCCTAGATATTTCCTACTGGAAATACTTCCTTCTTTATTATGATTTGTTTTCCTGTCCTTGGGAAAACGTGATCAGGGTGTTTCTCAGTAATTCAGCTTCACTGCTAACCTGAAACAATAATGTAAACGTGAGAAAAAGAATGTGGAGGGGAGGGTGGAATAAGGGGATGGGGGTTGAGGAAGCAAGAAGGCAATTGAATTTTAAGCAGCTAAACTACTTTCTACAGCCTGGAGAGAATTGTCAAATTCCATTTAACATGTTATTCAGCAAGACACAATTTAATCAGGTGTACAAACATATACATGTAATTACCACAACGTTGTCAAGTACAAGTGAATAGGCATGTAAGACAGCACATGTGGATGGATGACACAATCACCTCCCTGGAGATCAAAATTACAACATTAAGCCCTAGTCAGTGCTGAAATATCTTTTTACATTGCTCTCATATTTCACTGGTTTTCCCCAAGCAACAAAATTGGTGATTTAAAATCAGACACACTCTTAAGTCTAAGTGAGTTACCCCAGGTGTTAAAATATATGTGGGGAAGAAAGTAAGAGGCCAAAAGGATATGAGAAAACTTCAGATATCCTAGGCTCTGAGGCTTTGGTTGTCAGGCAGGAAAGCAGATAAGTAATACGACCGGTCAACACTACTGGTCATGTCTGTAGTCAATCGTGGGTCCAGTTTGCACCTCTCACTCACAGGAGAAGCTCCCTTATCATGTGGAGAATGTAGTCTTTCTTTCTCCTTGCATTCAAATGGCAATTCTCAGACATCATTTTGTGATTGTTTCAAAAGACAGGTTTCTAACAGGGACATCTGCCTCAGCCAGCCTTCCCCAAATTATCATGCTGTTCAGTGATGTTCAACTAGCCATTTAACAGCTCTAACTCCTCCAACTTGTAAATATTTACTGCTTAACAAGCACTCTCAACCATATATTTGCTAAGACATAAAGAAATAAGAAACTGTGGTTCTCTCCAAGGATATGAGAGACTGTAGAATTCGTTAGTTTGCCGCTTAGAATTCAACAAGAGACATCAACACAACTATATGTAACATGGACAATGCCTAGAACTGTATTGGTGCCTTGCAATTTGCCATACATCCACTGGAGGGGCAGAAGGAGACATTTAAAAATTTTCTTGATATATTTCCCAAATACAAAACTAAGACTATCCAAGCAATGAGAACCTATGTCATGAGAGCACTTTCATCTCTGTTTCTAGGTCAGACATCATTAATTGTTTACTGCACACTTTATATCTGAGCCCAGGTAGAGCCTAGTTCAATCTGTCAACAGAACGCTCCAGGCAACCACTGCCAATTAAACAGTGTTAGTGCATGAGATGAAACCTATTCCCCATCCTTGCATTGAGACTATAATTTTTCCCAATATCAAATACTTTAGACATTCTATATTCTTCCATAGGCAATCAGATTAAACAGTAAATGTATGTTAGTTTAATGAAATACATACATTCAAAACCATTCCCCTTCCAAATATTTATATACTCTAGTTCCTCCTCCTTAAAATTTTAGTGAAATATTTTCCATCTTCTTCCACCTGTTTCTTCACTGAACACACCATTATTGCTATTGGATTTACCATTTCCCAAAACATTGGGTATTTTTTTTATTTTTTACTTCTAAACTCTTGTTATAGATGAATTTTAAGCACATAACAGGATTATATGCCTTCAAATAAAGTCTTCCAAGTAATAGTCCATAAAGCACTGGCATTAGAATTTCTTGAGGAGTGTTTTAAAAATAGGGATCCCACTACAAACCTAGCCATCGAAGATCTCAGGAGAGTACTCAAGAGTTTATGTGTATGCAGTAAGGTAAGTAGTATGTAGTTTTTAAAATATGTCCGGGATTCTGATGGGCAGCAATTTTTGCATCCTACTGTCCATGCCATGCCATTGAAGATTTCACTGCTTTCTAGCCTTTCATCTCCAATTGAGTCTTAGAGCACAAATCAGTGTGTTGGGCAGCTCTGATAAGTATATTTCCATTTCTGAACTTCAATTTGTTGCTTACTGTCAAACCCCCATGTGCTTGAGTGCCTTACTACTAACAAGTTTTTATTATCACTATACTTCTTATCCTTTAAAAACTCAAGTTTTCTGCCTAATAAGGTACTCTGTTCTTAAGGCATGGCAGGTTATTGAGGAAAAAATATAGGCCTTTCTACTCAAGAGATATTTATTTAAATTCTTTCCACTATCGAAAGCAAAGATTTTGACATTAAAAGGACACAGGAGTACACAACAACATCTTTTTTTTTCCATCTCTAAGAAAGTAACTCTGTTTCTTACATAGCCTTCCTTGGACCACTTCTGGCTTACCCATTGTTCATGACATAATGATATTAATAATTAAGAAGTTGGATTTAACTGTGGACGTATTCAATACATTGATTGAGTGCTTTTAGATAAAGCATGTGCCAGCTCACTGCATTTCCGACTCCAACCATAGTCCTACCCTCACAGACTTACACATATTCATCTGTTTATTCCCAGTAGACGTTTTATTTCATGCTATCTGAGCCATAAACCTGATTATCACTTTGGCAATCCTGTGAGTCTTGCTTGACATAAGCTGAGAACTAGCAATTTTAAGGGTCAAAACTGAACTCACTAGGTATTATTTTGTTTCCTTATTTCACTTTGACTATTTCAAATTTATCCAATATTCCAACTTGGGACAAATCTAATTTTCCACAGTGTAAAATGCAAGGTTCATATATGAGCAGCTTACTGGGACAAAAACACTTTATAAACACACCCACAGGTGTGTTTCATGTGTGCCTTAGACACATTTTATCATTTTCCCATTTGCCTTTTTCAGAGTTCCATCACTTGAAAACTAAGGAAAACTGGTCCTAAATTATGATTTCAAGAAAAAGAAAGGGGTATTTGTTGTACAGAGTCTGGGCTATTTATTCTAATTTGGGGATGTTCATTGGAGTTGGGTTGTAAAAAAAAAAATTCTGATCTAAGGAGCCATTATTTCCCCTTAATTCCTAACAATCCTTAATGACAAGATCAACTGCTAGTTATCATTAATTTACCCAAGAGACATGTATTGGATACTTAATATGTACTAAGTATTATTCTTGGTGAATGAAAATAAACCCTGGATAATGTCAACTCCTTACTCTCATCATATTGACATTATAGCCTCAAAAATAAGAACACAAATAAGACCACAGACCCGGACCTATAGTTTTAGTGTTAACGCCTTCAATATAATTGGTGCCTGGTATTTGATGGTAAATATCTAGAGGGGATAAACATTTTGGCCTGCTTGGCATTGGTTATATCTGTGCTATATCCCTGTATTATGATCCCATTGAAAACAAAATATACATAAAGAGGAAAAGGAGTAAGGAAGCATATGAAGAAGGGATGTGCCTGGTGAAAATCCCAGGCACCAGAGAACTTTTGCATAATCACTTCTAATAAGAGCCTATGTTAATTTTAGAGTGGTTGATTTCTAGCATAATAAGATCTGTCAAATGTGAGTCATCTCATTGTCCACAAAATATGAATAGACATTCATATTATCTGAAATATAGCAGATAGATATTGCTATTATGGGGAAAAGAGAAAAGGTGACAGGGATGTCCCATTTTTTGGTGCTCTCTGGTCACATTTCATTTTAATGTGATTAGGGACCATTTGACACTTTAATCAGGGTTATATCTCACATGCCTGGAATGCTCAGCCTGGGACAGGAGCCTGAACATTGACATTTGTTTTCTCCCCATATTCAGCGGATCACTGTCATTCCAAACTGGTGGGGATGAACAGGTGTGTAAGTAGAAATTAGGGTTAAGACATTTTAGTGAGTTCTCCTTGGTGAGAAGCTGTATGACAAATATAACAAGTCTTTGATAAATGTACTTCTTAATAATTAAGCCAATCTCACCTTCATTTCATGATGTATTAAACTAAGGGCTGCCTTCCTGTGCTGAAGCAAGTCCCCCTGACTCAAATCTAGGGGTCGGGTGCTATTTGAAATGTTAATTCTTTTTGGCTCATACTAAGGTCAACTTTGGCCAATATTATGTGATGGTACAAGTACCAAGGTAATATTCTTTTGATATACAGTCACACTTAATCATTACTGCACTTAGAGACAAATATTTTTTATTCCAACTTCACAGATGGGTCAACTGAGACTCAAAGACACAGTATCACTTACTTCAGTCACATGGCATCTAAGTGGTATGGGAACTGGTCTTTCATCTTGTGTCCTACACCACGGGGTAGCAGTATGAGAATCTCCACTGATGCCATTCACCACAGCTCCCCACCTTGCAGTGTCTGTACTCTGCCTTCCTGCCTATGACCATAGGCAACATTTCCACACTCTTCCCCAAAGCTGATCTTTCCACTTGCATACTAATCCCCATTTCCTCTCACCTACTTAACAGCAACCATCTCAAAAATGGCCCTCCCTACATCATGACTTGATCGCTCACTAGAGCATGATTCTCATCAGTATGCAAACATGCTATCATTTCTCCATTTCTCCCTACTGAGCAATCTTTCTTTTCACCCTGCTTCTCTTGCCAGCTTCCAGCCTATTTCTTTGCCGTCTTCTGTTATCAAAGTCTTCTAAAAACACATGCATGCTCATTATCTCTGATTACTCTCCTCCCATTCTCTTTCAGCTATTCCAATCAGATTTTATTAGAACTGTTTCTATAAGGTCGCAACTCGTCTCCATTTTATAGTCCACACTCAGTCCTCATCTTACTTGACTTAGTAACTACAGTTTACATAGTCAGTTTTTCTATGTCCCTGATGCATTACCTTTGTTTGGTTTTGTTTTGTTTTTTTGGTGTTCTAGAACAATGCAGTTCCTTGGTTTTCCTCTTATTCCACTGGTAGATTCATAGTTCTCATTCTTCTCCCTGGCTTCTTGACATGGCATCCTGACCCTTCTTTGGTTTACTGATTTTCACATAAGATAGAGCACCCAGTAGGCATTCACTAAATATAAATCTTATGAATGAATTAATGAATAATGGCTTACTGCTTGGCATAGATACTGGTACAAAGTTAACATTTCAAGAAAGGTTTTTTGGTTGACGAATGAGGAAATCAAAGAATGAAATAATAGCAGGACGTGATTTGAATCCTAGCTCATTTCTCTTCCCTCAGACCTTAATTCAATCTATTTAAGGGGATAAAGAATTCCTTATAAAATTCAGATCACTTAGGTGTGTTCTGTTTAGAGAGAAATTCCGGAACACTACATCTAAATTAGCCAACCATCTCCAACTCCCAATGTCCAGCCACTCTATCACAACTGAGAGTAATAACTGGCAGTTATTACTATCTCCAACTATCTTTTTCACTTACTTATTTTTGTCTTTCATTGACCACTGCCTAGACAATGCCTAGTACATGGTATGTGCTCAATAATATTTGTCAAATGAATGAATGGATGTGATGAAGGCTGATATCTTTGAGAGTCAAATTGCCTAATTTGGATTATAGAAAGAAAAACAGAAACAAGAGCTGGGTTTGATGAATTAAACTCTTCAGAGAATAGGTATAATCTGACCCAGAGACAAAATTGCCTCTGTGTGTACAGAGAACAGTGTGTAAAACCATGCACAGAATTCAATTTCTCTATATGTGAAACCATCCTCATTACATTGTGTTTCCATTGACAAATGTATAACTCTACAGCAATGCTTCTCAACCTTCTTATCATTATTCCTCACTAAGCAAACTTTTTAGACATTTTTCCTAGTTCCTCATGACATTTTAGTATCACTGATATACTATTTACGTACTGTATGCATATCTGGGCTTTATACGCTAAAAGGGGAATTTTTTTTTTCAAGTTGCCCTCAACCGAAAAACTAATTTTCAGCCTCCTGGGAAAGATACTGCTCCTGGTGAGAAGACATACTCTATAGCACCAGCATTTGCTAACTTCTTAACTAGTACGGTATTATTCCAGGTATCAAAGTTTTCAAGTAGATGCACTGTGTTTTTCACATTTACTTTTTTTGTTCCATTTCCTTAGATGCACTGTTTTCTCAAATAACAAGCCTGTAATGCCTAGTGGTTATTTTGCCCATCCCACCCTTCCTCACACACCCCTCACCATTAAGCTTCTACAAAGATTTACTAACGACTCTGGATTCCATCCTTGAGACCAAAATTCATCAGGGTTCAGGAACCCATGTATATTACAGGGTTGCAGATTCTGCCACATCATGAAAAATAGGGGCCTCTCAGTGTCAGAAGCCAGTCACATGCACTGAAGTCTTCAGAGCATGGGGTCTTAATTTTTGTCTTTCCTTTCCCTTCTTACATTTCTCTTCAGACTTGTAGTCACTGATCTGGTTTGGACTGGTACATCTCTTCTACCTTCTTATTAATGTCTTGCTTTGTGTGAATCAAAGGAGTTTGTGGGGTTTTTGTTTTTGTTTTTGCATCATTGATTTTAGTGCTTTACTCTTGTTTTGATAAAGTAACTTACAACTTGCTTAGTGTTTTGTTTTTTAATTTTTCCCTCTTCCTTTCTACTTCTATATATTTTCTTTGAAAGCTGCAGTTTTTTTCTGTCTTCATGTTCAGCATCTACCGATAGTACTTGACTGGGAATTGACTCTCTCATACATCCTTCAGGAATAGCCAGTCCACTGGCAGCACTGTTATCAAGTGGGCCTTTCTATCTATAGATACTACAGGTTAACACCAGATATTTTGTCAATGTGGTTACAGTGCACTAGATAAGGATAAGTCTTCCAAATCAGAACCCCAGCTATTTCTGTTATCAGATACGTGGCCTTGGGAAAGTTCTTTGATTTGTCCAGGGCTCAGTTTCTCTTTAGTTTCTTACTTGTATAGGGAGAATCATCACACCTCCTTGCTGGGATGGTTGCATGAATTTCAAAAGTAAAATGGAACTCCATAAATGGAACCTATTACTATGTATATAATATATATATATATATATGTTATTACATATATGTACATATGTGTGTGTATTTTTTTTAATTTTTTAACATTTATTCATCTTTGAGAGACAGAGAGAGAGACAGAGCATGAGCAGGGAAGGGGCAGAGAGAGGGAGGCACAGAATTGGAAGTAGGCTCCAGGCTCTGAGCTGTCAGCACAGATCCCAACGTGGGGATTGAACTCACGAACTGTGAGATCATGATCTGAGCTGAAGTCGAACACTCAACCGACTGAGCCACGCAGGCATCCTTGTGTGTGTGTATTTTTTAACTGTGCTCTTAGAATCCATTCTGCCTTTTGATATGTCATGTTTTCCACTTGTCAGTTAACTTGGGAATTAATATGATCTTAGGTATCCTATCACAGTTTTTGCTTCAATTGTAAGGCAATTATCTAGGTTTCTCCAATGGCTACAGTTATCAATTCAGGCTTGGAGTCACCCAATCTGGATAAATCTCATAGCTTTTTCTAGGATTTCTGGGAAAACAGTCCCAATATATATATACCCAGTGACTAGGAATAATACCATAATAGATAGTGAAACTCTTGATTGAGATTATATGTTCTAACTAAGGCCATTCAAATTAAAAAGTCAATCAGAATGGCCAACTAAAACAAAACTCAGGTTAAATTCTGTGCTACCTTAGCACATGTCATGCTTTTGTATGAAAAGGACTATGGATATGTACATTTGGGTGAATTACAAGTATTTACCCATTTTGATGGATGCGTTAGTAAAAGGAACCCTCCCTAAGATTACATGGGGCTCAAGTATGTCAGATTGTTATTTGGAAACCCCAGAAAAGGATCAATGGCTACCTGATATGGACTACTAACCTAAGACCTTAGAAGGTGTGTAGCATTATGATTGTTCTTCTGTAAATCAGAGAAGAAAGCCACCATAAGAACCATATCATGCTCCTCTGCTGCCCTCCACACTTTGCTTTTCTTACAACAAAGACATTCCCTGGCTCCCCCAGCTCACATATGTTAGCAATCTGAAAAGTGCTTTAAAAAAAAGATTTTAATGTTTATTTATTTTTGAATGAGAGGAGGGGGGTGGGGGAAGAAGGGCAGAGAGAGAGGGAGACACAGAATCAAAGCAGGCTCCAAGATGTCAGCACAGCCCGAAGCGGGGCTTGAACCCACAAACCATGAGATCATGACCTGAGACGAAGTCAGACACTCAACCAACTAAGCCATCCAGGCACCTCTGAAAAATGCTCTTAAAAGGCCTCCATAAACTAGGGTGGGACAACTGACTATAATATGTAGCTTACATATAAGACAGCGTTGAGGTACGTATGAAATTTATTAAATATCCCAACATGCCTACAATTTAATTTCCTTCTTTTAAGTTGCTTTATTTCAATTAATTCCTTCTCTTATCCATTTATACATTCATCCTTTCAGCAAATCCTTTCAGTTCTACCTTTCAAACGTACGCAAATTTTGACTCCTTCCCATCACTTAAACTGAAAGTCATCTTCTATCACCTGAATTATTGCAATAATCTCCTAATTGTGACATCCCTGATAAAGACTGTGAGCCCCATGTGGCTAATGAGTGCCCGAAAAGCAGCTAGTACAAACTGACATAGGATGCCAGAATAAAATAAAAGACTTAATATCAAAATAATCTAAAATATCTAAGTTAAAATAAACAGGTCACCAATACTATGTCACCTAGTTCTTTTGACTTTTTGTGAGGATATGATTATACTAAATGTTACACATATGGCTCACTTTTGTGTCTGGGTTTACTTTTGCATTGAACACTACTCTTCAACTTTTCTCTCTGCTTCTCCTCTTGCTTCCTTTTACTCTAATTTTCAAACCAGAAACCTGTTGCAATGTTATTTAAATTGTGGCAGTCCTTTGCTTGACATGGATTTTCATCTTGCTCAGAATAAAAGACAATCCTTACTATGACCTGCAGGTCTATATAATCTATACAATCTGACTCCATTTATTCTCAGGCCATATGTCCTACTAATCTCCTTCTGGTTCCCACCAACCCAGAGACACTGGTATTTTAGCTCATCTCTGAATTTGATTTCTACTGCCTCTGTTCGGAATCCCCCCGCCAATTATTTTTCTACTTTCCTCTGTCTTGCTTGCTTATTCACTACTTTTAGTTTCTCTCCATCCCTTCCAAGCCCCCTTCACTCTATCCCAAACTTGGTATCATTCATTCTTGCTTCAATTTTTTCTCTTTACCACTTATCACAAATGTGTGTATGTGTGTGTGTGTATTTAAAATTTATCTGACTTGTCTCTATCCCAATAATGTAAGCCCTCCAAGAACTGGAAAACACATCTAATTTGTTTGTAATAGTACTTCCAGCACCTAAAACAGTGCCAGCTGCATAGTCAATATTCAGTAAATATTTGTTGAACAAGGATCTGTTCCAACTTCTTACTGTAGCCTCAAGGCTCTCTAGAAACTTGGTTCTGCTTACCTCACCACTATAAATTCTCATCTAAAGTTTTATTTTTCTTTATTCCATTGCACTAGCTTCATAGTCCTCAAACAGCCAAGCTCATTCTTATCTTGCACTTTTGTTTGCTTTTTCTACTACCTGAAATATTCTTACCCCCAGAGCAGACTCTTTTGTAATTTTTAGATTTCTAGAAAAGACTTTCTGAACATGAGATATAAAGAGAATATCTAACCATAGCTCCATAGCCATATACATACATACATACATATATATATACGTATATATGTATATATATACACGTATATATATACATATATACGTATATATATATGTATATATATATACATACATATATATGTATATATATATACATACATATATATATATATATACATATATATATATATATAAATCTTGCCACCATATGAAACTGCATTATACATATATCTTTGTCTGGCTCTGTGCTTATTTAGTCTTTTCACTTGAATATGAGCTCATGCTGGAAGGAATTTGTCTTCTTCATCATGGCCTTTATAAAGCCTAAAACAGTGTCTGGCATGTAGTTGTATATTTGTTAAATAAATACAAAGGAATTATGTCCAGGAGTTATTAGGTGCTAATGACTAAAATAAAGTACACATTAGGCTAATTCTGTGGGGAAAATTGAAAAGTAAACAATTAATAGATGATAAGCTCAAAGACAGAAGCAAACACAATGAAGTTGTGTTTTTTGAAACAATAACTCGAAACTAATGGTGCAAAGTGGGGAATAAATTGGAACTGTGATTTTCTCCCTATCTACCCCCCACCCCACCTTCTACCCTATTGTATCTCCTAAAGAACCCTCTCTCACCCTTCACTGCACATTCAGTCTTTAGGATGCTACACAAGAGAAAGTGACGCTTTCTGGCCACA